>NC_051155.1:249471098-249711970 GCF_013339745.2 Dermacentor silvarum
AGGGGCCGTATAGCGATACGTCTCAAAAGATACTCTGACAGATCGCATGCGTAAGAAACGCAAAGCAAAACTTTAAACAGGCTTCGAATGAATTCAGGCGCACACAACGAGCGCTCAGAGAAGAAACGACCTTCTAGAAAAAAAAAAAAGGTAAGGAAAAGAATGAAAGAATCTGCGCCAGTCCAGGTTCTCAAAAGTGACATTGTGCGGGTTTTGATTTATCAGCATCGAGTTGGAGACGACGTCCAATCGAACGACGCAAGCAGGCTTGCGGCGTGCAGGTGCGTCAAGCAAGCAGGCAGCAGCGAGTGTTCCACGTGGAAAAGACGAGAGGCGCCGCGCGGTTGGGTGGAAGGGGGGGACCATCCCCGCGTTTGCAGGCTGCCGCGTTATACGCGTGACAGATTAATCACCCGGCGATCAAACTGCGCGACACGACGGGACCGTCAAGTGCTGGCGGCTCCCGCTGCGACGCGCGTGCATTATATACCTGCACACACCAACATGTGCTTTATGGCCGGGGACTGCCGGGCGTCACCGACATTTATGAGGAACGCGGCGCTCTCCCCTTCCAGCCTCTGCACGCCAGCAAGCACCGCTCGGGAGACCGCACGCACATCCCCCTATTTGGCTTTCGTTCGTACTTCCTTCTATAGATCTCCTCATTTACTTGCTTACTACACCCGCCTATTTCTCTTTCTTTCTGTTCTTTTAACAGCGGAGCTGCTTATTTGGGTTTATTCCTACCTCAAACTTACGCCACCTCTCTTTATACATAACTTAATCTCGAACACGGCCGCTCTCGAACGGGCCTCACTTAATACCCATCGTATACACCCGCCGCGGTGGCTTAGTCAGCTAAGGCATTACGCTACTAAGCACGAGATCGCGGGATCGAATCCCGGCCCCGGCGGCCGCATTTCGATGGAGGCGAAATGCAAAAACGCCCGTGTGCTTGCGGTGTAGTGCACGTTGAAGAACCCCAGGTGGTCGAAATTAATCCGCAGCCCTCCACTACGGCGTGCCTCATAATCAGAACTGGTTTTGGCACGTAGAACCCCAGAAAGAAGAAGAACCCATCTTACACGGTAATACCTTAATTATATAGTCTTTATCCCTTTCATTTGCATGTTTTGCCCTCGCCTTACATTCAAGACTGCAGGAAGAACGGAATGAAAGTCATATAGTCACCGATTTCTCAACATTCGACGGGCCTTGGATTTGGCGACGAAAACAGAACCACACCGGTCGCTCCCTGAGACGTCAGACTGAATTAAAGGATACACAGATATGCTCGATCAACGTGCGTCGCGCGCCTGTAGTGCGTTCGGTAAACGCAAGGAGAGAGGAGACGTACATTTTGTAATCAGGCACGGTTGTGCGTGTTATCTAAATGGCTGTTCTACTGGTTACAGTGACGAACTATGCAAACGTATTCGAGGAGTCTTCGGCCAAGGCTGTGTCCCTTCTCGAGCCCGCATCCCTTCGTAGCTCTGCATACGGGATTTCAACATGCAGTCCTTTGTAGGTACGGGGAAACATGGCTATGGTTAACGAAGGACAGTTTTCAACAGCGTAGGTATCCCGACGGTAGACATGCATCCACGTATACCGGCTCGCTGCACTCAATTTGCGCACAGGAATCAGAAATAGTCGTTTGGTGTCACGATGGTCCGTTCATTTGGGAATGCCACGTGCAACTACGGCAAATTACAAATACTGCAATAGCCTACCAACACACTGTCACAGCCATAATAAGCATGCAAGGTCACTATAAGCGCGTACGTCTTTCTTTCTTTGTTTTCGTATTTTCTTTTCAACATCCTGCACGGCAGGCGCAGTAATTAATCTTCAGGATCTTCAGGAGAGGCCTTCGTCCTGACAGGACTTGATGATGATGATTATGATGGTGTGATTGTATAACGAGCAGCTGCAGCAGGAGGACAGCGAAGAAGATGATGATGATGATAGCGCCACCATGACACGCTCGAGTGAGGCCAAACGCGTCCCACACCAACTATATCGCTGATATCGTCGTGTATTGCAGATCGGCCGAGCAGGCCTGACGACTCGGGCGTCTATAACTGAAATCGGGCCTTACATTGACAGCACAAGACGGCTACGCCCAAGAAAACACTAACAAAAATAACTAACAATGGGGAAAGAAAAAAAAAAACATTACAACTAAAGCTCCATCTACGATGCGCGGGTTAGAAACAAAAAAGCGCGTACAAAAAACGCCGCGCGGACACTTGTTCCGTACGAGCCCGAATGATGCGTATATACAGCTTCGCCCGAAGGCGCGCTAAATGCACGGGAAGACACGGATGCAAAGCAAGACAGCCCCCACACAAGCGGCAGGCAACAGATCGTCGCGCGCGAACTATAGAGCCGCACGCGCTCTTGGAGCGATCGAAACGCGCGGAACATGGAGGGCAGGCAGGCTGCGGCCCCAACGGCCGATACGAGCGCCGCGGCCGGCGCGCATTGGGCTGTTAAATATTCATGGAAGATTCGGACAAGACCCGCCGCATGATGAGAGGGTGACACGCCTACGTTCGACAAGGACCACGAACACGGCAGAGGCCCGGCCGACACGCCGTACACTGTAGCGCGAACGACAGCGTATACGCCGCTGCAGAGCTGCCGCTAAATGAAGCGTGAATCGATATCGCTCTTCCGGACGACGAGAAACTCGCGTCTGCACTAAAAGAGCGGTCCCCCTCGTGGCTGTGTAAAAAGCAGAAAGGACGGGAAAGACGAATGACTAAAGAAAGAAACACTCGAGCACAATGGGAATATATATCTGCGAGGAGCCGCCCATGCAACACATCCTCCGTCGATCCAACTTTCCTCTCCCCGAACGATATCGCACGCGCGCCGCACGGACATTCCTGGAGTTTAAAAGCCGCTTGATGGGAGAGACATCGATCAAGCTGCGCGCATCCATCATTCCCGTCGAAGCCTCTCGGGCGCGACGGAGCGTGCGGACTTAATAAAAGCGACGTATACGCCCACGAAACAATATACACACACAAAAGGCGGGAAATCGAATTTCACAAACACACCGTATCCATTTCTGTCGAGTGCGAAGGACAAAAAATGAGGCGGCGGAGGGGGGGGGGGGGGGGGGGGGAGTGCTGCTGACGACGGAAAGATTGAATTCGCGCACAAACAATGCAGGTCGTTCTTTTTCCTTGTTTTTATTCGATTTTGAACAATAGGGAGACGCTCTTCGCGGAGAGAGTTAGGAAATTGCGTTTCGAGCGTTCTCAAAAGCTTGCACGTACGCGAAATGTCCTTAGCTGAGCACGCAATGATTGGCATTTCTTTTATACTCTTCTTCTTTTCCTTCTTCTTTTCTTTTTTTCAAGAGTATAGTTCAACATGCGCCTGCTTCGGCCAGCGAAGCACACTCACACGTTCATTCCTCTATAATATAGGACAATAAAATCAAGCCAGCCTCGTCATGCATCAATTCCTGTTTAGTTTAACGCGCGCCAGCCTGTGCACAATTTTCAAACCCGAGCCGAAACTCCTCTAAGTGATGACGTACGCACCCAAGATTGATAGTCCGCCACTCTCGCTGCTCTGTATACGTGCCAAACCAGAAATAAAACAGGAAGAAACACACACCGTTTTTGTTGCGGACGCAGAGATATATTGTGCGCGTGCGAAAGAGTATCCGCTGCAAAGACTCTGCTGGACTCAAGAAAGAGTTCTAAAAGAGAGAAAGAGTGAATGCATCTACAGCAGAGTAGATGCTGCTTGCTTCAGCACAGCTCCTTTAGTTCTTCGAGTGCACGTGCGCACAAATACACCCCAACACGCACACGCAAAAGCACGCGCACCCACGTATATCGCACCGTATCGACCGGACACGCTTGGAAGATGCAAACTTCTCAATCTCCCCTGCCGCGACCCGGAAGAATGAGCACGTGCCTTATTTTTCCTCCTCACTCTTCGAGGCATGCAACGCAAGTTACGCAATCGCAACAAAACTATCAGCAGACGCAATACAGTACGCCGAGCGCTGCCGCCGAGAGATTGGATCTGGAGGCAAACGACTTTCGTCACGGCGTTATTAAACCCGCTAAACAAGCTTTGATTGGCCGCCGCCACTCGTCCATCATCAAGAACTGCGATCGCGCAGCGCCGGCTTGCGAAATACGCGCCTGCTTTCTTCTTATTCGCGGGTCGCCGAGGCCACACACAGACGGACCTGACTGCGCGCCACCGCGATCGCAAGAAATTCCCGGGTTTCCGCGGGAAATGCGGCGTGCGCTGCACCAGCGTTACACCGCCGATCGAGAACGACGAGCACCTGCTGCGAATTGAGAAGCCAGCAATTCCTTTCTCTATGAGCCAGCGGACACGCATTTTGATGAACGCCATTGCGCTGCGCGAAGCACTTAACTTCTCTGTTATTTCCCGTCTAGAAATTTTGTCCCGCTGTTACCGCGTCCGTGGCTGTTCTTTGTGACGCGCTTGCGCAAAGTCTTCGTCCAATCCTTCGTATAAGTCTTGCTAGCCGAGCTGACGTCGCACTATGACAGCGCGAGGCGAGCGGCATCCTTGCTAAGCGAACACGTGACGCGTCCACGACGGCGAGAATTAGATGATGCGCGTGCTCAATCGGAAAGAATTGCACGAGGCCTCGAAAATTGGCCAACACCACTTCTTCGTTCTCTACAGGCAACAAAACACAATCAACACAAACACACGCACGCACAAGTATATACGAAGTCACGCCTAGCACAAACCTGACGCGTGATTTTCTTTTTCTTTTTAAAACGGGTATGGGCTGCATCAGGAACGCCGTTTGTGCACGATCGAGTAATCACTTCTTTACACAACGACACCAACGTAAGGCGCGTGGGTAATACGGTTGCAAAGATACAAGCGATAATAGTATCGGTATATGTTTTCGTTACAAGCGCTTTTACCAAAACCCCCAATTCTGACCGAACTGTAAGACGTATCACATAAAAAAATAATAATAGTAACTAAAAAATGACACTATAGGGATAAAAAGAAACGGCGAATGTGCGGGGACGTATGTATACAGCGCTGAGCATGGAAAGCAAGATGTTTATCATTGTAAATATATACTGTGTGTCCCAGCTAACGTTAGCCAAGCTGTTCAAAGAAAAATGAAGATTTAAAAACGATGATGCAAGATACGACCTGCGGCGTTCGGCTATCAGATCTAGGCATGACGACCGAACACCGTAGATTTTAAAATCGTATCTTTTTAGTTTTTTATTGTTCTTTCTTTCTCTTAACAGCTTGGCTAAAGTTAGCTGCGACACTCTATATATTATCATCGGCGCCGCTTAGTACGAATTAAGGGCGTTCAGTAAAGATTTCCCTAAGTAAACTCTACCCCTGACCCACTTCTACTTAACGTAGGATGCTGAAACTGCGCACGTGTAATGATATAAATTTCTATAGACTACGTGCCTATTGGCAACCCTGAACTGATAAGGGTATTTCTTTTACAGGTGCTGAAGTGGTGCGAAGTGTGATAATAGACATACTGGAATACAGCAAATTCATCAAGCTCATTTACTTGAAAGACCGTATACACCAAGGGAGACGTTCCATGAGATGAAAGAGGGTTACGCGTAGTCAAGAACTGGCATCGACAATTCAAATGTGGTCGGACTTAGCGGAGTGGGATCACCCTGCAATTGGACCCGTCCCCGCCTATCAATGAACACACCATCCAGCAAGCGGGCGCCGCCACCTTTGAACATTTCGAGACCTAGCCCAAAATGTCAAGATTAGTGTAGGGTCCGTGGAAAAAATAGAATTCGAGGACGCTTAAGCTTCCCCTTTAAGAGTGGAACGCGATAGCATTCAAAGATTCCTGTCTGCTTATCAGGCTTTTTTTCTCGTATATTCAAATTACAATCCGACGCTATCACGTCTGTAGGTTGTTGTTAAGTCGTACTTTACGATTTTTTTGACGGTTTTTACTTTGAAAAATTCAATTTTGTTCCCTAACGCCTAGCGCCACGCCATGGGCCTGCCTGGTCGGGGTGGTTCGGGATGATGTGGTTCGGGATGGTTATTTCCGCAAACGACGCCGGCGAGCCCACGCCGACACCGATACCGGATTTTGTGCGACACGGGGCCCTTAACGCTATCGCGTCAATAAATCATCCAAGACCACCTTCCCATGCATAAAGTCACTGGGTTCCCCAGCTGCTCACACCTTTCCGGAAGCAGGAACGAGTCGAATGCCCCAGACTCTTTTGACGATGTGCAATGAAAACCAGGAGGCCTTTTTCAGCAGACCGATCACACTGGATGAAAGCTGGTTCCACTATTGATCCGGAGACTTAAGTGCAGTCGACGCAATTGAAGCATCGGGACTCACCGCCTCCAAAGAAGGCACGTGGCCAACCCTCGGCAGGCAAGGTCATGTTCACAGTCCTGTTGGGATCAGCAGGGAGTACTGTACAATTAGGGTCAAGCATGTGAATGAACCATACGAACTTGGAATGAACTATACGGCGCGACTGCATGTGCGTCTATTTAAGCTGTAAAATGTTCATTGTCAGCTAGAAGAGCGGGCGTTCTCACCTTTTATCAGTCGGACATGCATGCACCTACGGAGTGCGCTCGGAGCAAGTCGATGGAGATTAGAAAGGAAGATGCCCTCCCTGCCTCACCGCGGCCAGCTACACAGCTCCCCTTTCTTTTTGTCACGACTCAAGTTGCTCAAGAATTGCAATTATGGAGCTTCCTAGAAAACCTCGTTGACACTATTTCATTTTTGAAAGTCAGATTAACTCTACAATATTTGTTTAGCGTTGATCAAACTCGGCTAAATATAGCACTTCTACACAGCCTCTTTCCCTGAACCGATGTATCGAAAGCCGTATTTGTCTCGATCTATTTGGTCAAGATGTTCTTTGTCGTGTCCGTGAAACGTGAATAACGCAAGCAGCGAAAACATCTTTCTTTAAGCTGCACACTTCGACCTTGCCAGTTAAAACGTGGCTTCATGAAAAAAGGAGTGCCCTGGAATGCAGACTCTGCAACCAACGCCAGACTTTGCTCTTTGTCATTTCATTTTGGGACATTTTACAAAGAACTTCCCCTCCCATCTTACAGTATCCGGTTCTTTCCTTTCAAAAAGACAATCAGTAATACACCATAAGGTTTTTTTTAATGTTGTTAGGACTCTATTCATTTTGGAGAAGCCACATGATCGAGAGACATGCCGAGCCACTTCGCTCGAAAAGGTCTGCCTTTCGAGAAGAGGCTTCTCAAGTGCGTATCGTGGTTGGAACTTCCGATCCCGCTCCTGAGTGGATTTCGCATCTGGACACTTGTCTTTCTTTGCCCGACTTTTAAACTTTGATTGGACTGTGTAGCATGTGTGCGTTTGCTTTCCGTGATTATATATATATATATATATATATATATATATATATATATATATATATATATACCCTGTATATACTGTATATACAGGGTACAGATGGGCAAAACGGCTCATGAGGTTCAGTGAGCGGCTCGGAACAGCTCAGCTCACTGAAATGAACCGGTTCATTTGAACGGCTCACCGGTTCACTTAAACGTGTAACCTGTGTTATGCATATTCTATAGTTATGTGGCTTTAAAGAAAAACGATATATGCATAATTTAATAACCGTGTTATTGGTATTTTCGCTATGTTTAGAGAATATTTTTACATATGTTAAAAGCGTGAATTTTTTGATGTAATGAAGCTTTCTTTTCTGATATTGGGGATAAAATGCTTATGATACTGTAACAGGCAGAATGGGACGTACTTTTTTCATTTAAAAAATATGTAACTTCACCATCATTTCAGAAGCTTGTCCGTTTTTGTGGTACTTTAAAATCAACTTTTGTCAAACTAAGATGATTGTACATTATGTTTCAACTTTATTCGATTATTCACATACGTACGTTCACTATAATATGAGTAAGCTGTAACGCCATGCAAAATGAATGTAGAAATCATTTCTTGAAGTACAATACAAAAATCATACGAAAGATCCAGAAAACTGCCGCACGTACCTTTCTTTTTTTTTTTTCTTTTTTTTTTTTTCTCCCTCTTGAGTGCACCCGCGATACTGGCGATCATGCCATCATACACCAGGACAAAAAAAAAGAAAAAAAAAAGAAATGAAGTACTATTACAACACAACAGATCATTGGAGGCCAATGATCTGTTGTGTTGTAATAGAACTTCACCAATACATTTCTCTGTAATAGAGAAATGCATTGGTGTTCCAGTTAAGTTCTTAAAAAAACGTCGCTTTATGCATTGAAGCACAAAATTAAATGGAAGGCCAATGCATTTCTCCGCAAAGTTCGGGAATTGATATCTCGAAACTGGTGTCATCCCGAGAATTCGTTCCAAATGGATCCGCCTTGCGAACTTCACGGCTACAACTTGTAAATTGCAATATGGGCCATCAGGTAATTAGTTAAAAACTTAATTAGTGAAATTTTGTTAATTAGTCGATTATGCATTTCAATGTTTTGTGCACGTAATGTCCGCCTCTTCGAGTAGACCAGCTCATTAACTAGAATCGGGCGATCTGCCACAGGCAACCTTAAATAAATTTTGAAAGTGTTCGCTGAAACACCCTGTATATACGTATACTCAAGGTGGGGGAAACGGTTAGACAAAAACGGACACGACGACCAGAAAATAGGCGAAGTAATCCTAAGAATGCTAATCGCATTAAAAAATTAAACAAGAGTGCTGGCGTGTTTATATTTAGTTTTTTTTTTTCCAGCGCTCGCAGGGATTCAGCGTATCATGCATCGCTGCGTATTCACATCCTGGGAACCAAAACTGGCTCGTAGACACAAATTACAGTAGATTAATTTAGGACGCTCACACGCTTGCTAGCATTCCTTTTTTTTTCTGGTTTATACGGTTGTCACCTTCAATTAACGCAAGAGAAGGATGATAAGTCGAGAGATAGTTGTAAAGTCAGCACTCGTTCACGTATAAACGTCCTTGTCCACAGTGTCCTTTTCTGCGTCGTACCGTTTCCGTTCTGAGCACAAAAGTCTTCCGCTCACTGAGCTACACACTTTTCCGCCTTTAGGTTAATCCACGGATGCATATGCGAGGTTAAAGATTTTCAAAGCTGTCATTAAAAGCGCTGAGCTCTTCTTCTCAAGAATAAAAGCAACAAATGTGCGCGATAAGTAGCGAAAGGAATAAGCACGCTTAATGAGCATCTATAGCCGACGCAGAAGACAAAAAAAAAAAAAAGCAACCAAGTGAAGAAATGGGGAAGGACTCGTTTTGTTGCTTTGAGGCTCTCCTAAAGAGCCCCCCATAATACGGCAACAAGGAGGACAGAGGCGACAAAGCGGGCCCAAAAATACGAAAGAGAGAAAGGAGGGAAAAAAAGAAAACGAGAAGTGTTTTGCCATCGCGTAAACGCGGGGAAACTCATCGTCAGAAACGAGACGCGGTCAAGGTGGCGCGGCAGTTGGCAATTATACGCGAGCGACCTCGAGGCGAGGAAGAAAGCTCGTCGCCGCGACTGCGCGCCGCGCGCATTCATCCTAAGCTCCGGTCTCACGTGAGCGCGCGCGCGAGGGCCACAAGCGGAAACCATATATATGGAAAAGTAGTATGTGTACGCATATCCTCCTGAGACCCGAATACAGATTTGGCCTATAATCGCTCTTGTTGCCTACTGGTATGCTACGAATGTGAAGAACATTTTTTTTTTTTCTAAATTTGAATGCCACTATAATATGTCAAAAGCTGCATCTCCATGTACGTAGAAGAAGTAATCATCTCTCCATGTTAGCTACGATAAAAACTGCATTTCATTACCTAACTGCAGAGATGAAGATGGAGCTATGTGTAGTACATTGCCATGTTGCTGCTGCATCCTAGATTTTTACACAATCTTGAAAAATTCGAAACAATGTTTAAGCTTGTTTTCCACCGTCATGGACAACACAGATGTCCAAATCAATTTAGGGCCAAATTTCTCCAAACAGCATGGCAAGAATATTAGTAAACTACTTCTGTACTGTTCCACACGCACCGGACTTCATACCCAGAAATAAAAACTCGAGTAATCGCATCGTATCGAATTTTCAAAAAAAAAAATTAAGGTAATGTGCAATAAATTGTATACAAGGGGTCTTAGGAGATTAAACCGGGTGCTTTTTTTTCTTTTTTTTTTCTAGATGCAGCAATTTTTTTTAATTATAGCAATACAAATCACGGTGACGTTATTGTCCCCATTCGAGTGTCCAGATTGGCAACCTCTATAAAACGAACAATTTGCGCGTAACTGATTAAGTTACGTTAATTAACTTTTTAATTATTGACAGGTGACTCAATCAAATGAGCAGTTTTGGAGCCCGTCCTTGACGTGATCTAGCAGAGCGGAACATTCCTTGCGTTAAACAATTAAGCTCCTGCAATAGCTACAAGCGAAGAAGTATTTCACATTCGAAAGCTATTTGAAAGCAAAACTGACGCGGGAAAAAGAGCGCCTGTGACGTGGATCAAACCACCCCCTTCCTTTCGCAACGCTGAAGTGAATGAAATTGAATGGAATTGAATTTTATTGAAATAAAACAATTTATGAAAAGGTAATTGCAGTAATGCACCCGAATCCTTAGCATGAGCTTAGTTGGGATTCATTCAAGTATAATTATGAAAAAGAGCATGCCACTCAACAAAACAGTAATGATACAAACAAAAATATTTACTAACATTATAATACTTTAAAACTAATTATAACACGATTATTGCGCTGCAATACAATTTCAAACGTTTCCTTCACTTACACAAGTAAGTTTCATAACATTAGCATACATATTGTTACAATTGTACAAATAACACATTCACGTATGTACAGAGACGTACGTACATATACATGTATGTATGTACGTTCCCATCGTCACCGATGAGAACGTGAAATTTCCAAGTAGCTTGACGTCATAAAGCAGAATGCACATGCCTGCCGCCAGTATACATGGGATAAATCAGTGAGATGTAACAACTTTTTATTGGTTCGGTTATTTTTTTTGCTGGCGCCACTAGCTCGCACCTACGTATAGACACGTTCTCGGCTCAATAAGCCGGGCCTCTGACCACGTGCTTTCGTAGAAGCGTGAGAGTATTGTATATATGATCCACGCAGCCCAAGCGAACGTGTGTGGGATCGATCGAGCGCGTTTATATACCGCAGTAAATAACGCATGCGCGCGTCACCCGCCGCTTCCCCGTCAATGCCTTTCTGACCTCTGCGCGCAATTTGGGGCCGAGCCGAAACTTGGCCGATCCAACCAACCGGTCATGCGCACACGAATTCCCACATCGCTCGGTCCGCGCGGACGCCTCGTGACTACACCAAAACTAACGTAACCTTGCTATATTGTAATGCGTGCCCCACACGTTACGCACGATTGGGCCGACGCGAACCGTGCGCAAAACACTCGCTCGCCGTATATAGAACAGCGAGGCACCGCGCGTGCGCAACAAACTGAACAAGCTGCCCCCGAAGGCACCATGCCATGCATGTATATATATACGCGACGCCCACGGACTGGAAACAGTGAGCAAAGGCCTCTTTCGCTCCTGAATCTCGCGCAAGAAGAAAGCATCCATGCAGTGCGTTGGAGTAGGGCAGCCATAATGCGCTAATTGGCGCCCAGCGTCACGATGCGCCGTCGTGCACGGCGGCCTAGAAATGAAAGACGCCATCCACGTCGGCATCAGGGCGCGCGTCACTGCAGTTCAGGGGCCGCTTCGCCGCACCATAGGTGCGCTCAAGTAAGCGGCGCACTATACGGGTAAGCTCAGTTCACAAACGCGTGCACGATCGGCACACTTTCGCGAGGGCCGCGGACTCCGCGCCGGCGAGAGTGGCGCGTATTACGTAGAAGCCCGATAAAGACAAAAGGGCACGGAAAGCCGCTGCAACACGGGACCTTCACCCATGCATATCGCTTGTCGGCGGTCAGTTGGGCGGCGATTACGACAATTGCTGCTTTCGATGTAAGCGAGCGAACTTTTCCGCCATTCACATAGTGCGCATATTTGACTCCCGCGCCCCAACGATCTAGTCTTCTGTGGTCGTTCCACAAACATGCCACGCAATAAAGTATGCAGGAGGAGCACCGGCTGGAGCGATTACGCAATGCATTTACGCTCGACCACACAATGGCGCAATATGCGCGTGTTGTGCTGCCTTCTCTTCGTCGCCCGGACTTTTACGCGCGATACATATACTATCTGGACTTCCGGCCGAGTGTATAAAGCGTAACTCGGATATGGCATTTTACGAATGCCGCTCGAGCAAACGAGGCCGTGGAGCGCCAGTAACCGTCCGCAGCTTATCGACGACACGCTTCTGTCATACGCGCAACGCCAGGCAACGCCTCGAGCAAGCCTCCATCTCTTCACATCGGTGCGCGCGGATCTCGTAACTTGCGTGGGCGCAGCGACTAGGCGACCCCCCCCCCCCCCCCCCCTCTTCTTTTTTTTTTTTTTTTTTTTAGACTGGTTCTTTACAGTTCGATAAAAGAGGGGAGGAAGAGAAGAAAATTCCGGCTGACCGCACTGTAGCTGTCTAGGTGAAGTGGGTTGACAAATGAACGGTGGTCAGACCGAGAGAATGAAGCACAGGTCGTAAAGGGGCGCGAACCGCGTGAACGTGAACCGCGCAATGTATTTTGAAAAACAGTACGCGAATGTCATGCTAGCCGGAGCCCACGACCAGAGGAGCGCGGGGTGGGCTCCGGTAATTCTGAGCATGAGCGGCGACATAAGCGAACAGTTAGTTCCCTGCTTGGAAATGGGCGATCGCCGACCCAGCAGGAAGGCGATGGACAGAGCCGCGCGTGCGAGAAACAAAGGAAGCAGGCACGGCGACGACGAGTGCAGATTCGGCCGCGGTCCCTGTTCGCTCGAGAAACCGCGACGAACCAGTAGCGCCGCGGCACTGTCACGAATATTTTGGAAACTGGCACTTCCCTCCACTCGAAAAGAACGGAATCATTTTCAAAGCCGCTAAAAGGAGCTTTCGAGATCAGCGGAGGTTGCTATGCGTATACGTACAACCAGCATGCAATACAACATTTACGCGGTTTTAAACACCACGCCGATTATTTACGCAGCCCAGTCCTCTCTCGGTAGCCGCACGGCAGAAAGAGGGGCACGCCTAGAAAACATAACCGCGCTTCGATTTCAAGCAGAATTGAAGAAGGAACAATCGATACGGTAACGATTGTGTGAACTCCATGCATTGCGCCCGATACATGGACACAACCTCTGGAGTAGAGAGAAACACCGCACTTGGGCCTCTCTCTCTCTCTCTCTCACACACACACACAGGCACACACACGTGCGCGCGCGCACGCACAATTTTACAGCGAAGCTGTTAAAGACTAGTTCCCCCAGGATCGTGTCCGCGTGTCGAAAAAAACTATCATCATCATCAGGATTTTGGCTCCATGTGCGTGGCGGTTTCCCGCCAGTTGTGCCTTAGCACAGGTGTGAAAACGGATGATGGATGGTCCATTGTTATACCCCTCGCTGGACTTACCCGGAGCAAGAAATTAGAGTTCTAGAGAGGGAGGCAGCGTAACAGAGGAAAGCGCCCAGTTGAATGTGCAACTCGCGCACACGTGTGGTCAGGAACCACAGTTTTGTTTCAGACACACAAGACACCCGTCGCGGCGGCTATTCGAGTGTTTCGACGCTCAGCACGAAGTCGCGCGTTCTATTCTCTGCCGCGGTGACAGAGAATCGATAAAGGACGAATACGAAAACGCCCCTACCACGCTTAGGATGTATATACGTTAAAGAACTCTAAGTGGTCAATACTAATTTGGAGCCCCTTACTACGGCGACCCTTTACAGACCACATGTGCACCTTCGTGACGCTAAACTGCACGATTACTACAAACACCAAATAGAAGATTCAAAAGAATGTATATACGAAGCACATGCACGTTTCGGATGCTGTCGATCCTGTAAAGAAAAAAAGAACAAGAGAGAGAGAGAGACGGACAGAAATGCGGGACCCTTAAAGTCTCGTCGTGTGTGTTGAGTGGCAGTCTGTATACCCAACAGCAACTAAACAGCAACCCCCCCCCCCCCCCCAAAAAAAAAAAAAAAAAGTGCAAGCCGAGGTAGAGAAAGTGCAAGCCGAGGTAGAGAGAGAGCGGGCGATTGCGCACAACATGACAGCGCACCGTTCCACGCACCTGCCACTTCCAGCTGCACCGCAATTTTTCTCACGCAATGCCCGGCGAATACACGCCAAGATTCCCTATTTCCCGCGCGCTGAAGCGTCTCCAGTGGAGACTACAACGACGCACGCCCCGATTATCTTGCCAGTTTATCTTCTCTCCACCAGAACGGAGACGCGCACCCACACGACGCGCTTTTCACGGGCCGCGGCTCGCAGCCGGGTCACGTGCACGCAGCGACGCATCGGCGCCACAAGAGGAAAGTGCGCGCGGAAGGACGAGCGCGTCGCGAAGAGACTTTCCGTGCGTAGAGAAAGCACGCGCGCATGAAACTGAAGGATATATAAATAAAAAGAAAAACACCGGACATTTCACCCGACGGTGAAATGCTATTCATCTTCGTCGCTTATGCGTGCAGTCCTCTTCCTAAGCAGCTATACGCGGAAAGCAATAATAATAATAATAATAATAATAATAATAATAATAATAATAATAATAATAATAATAATAATAATAATAATAAATTATGGGGTTTTGCGTGCCAAAACCACCATCTGATTATGAGGCACGCCGTAGTGGGGGACTCCGTAAAATTTTGGGGTTCTTTAACGTGCACCTAAATCTAAGTACACGGGTGTTTTCGCATTTCGCCCCCATCGAAATGCGGCCGCCGTGGCCGGCATTCGATCCCGCGACCTCGTGCTTAGCAGCCCAACACCATATATACGCGGAAAGCAAACCGCAACAGCTTAGCTATTGACCCTTTTCGCGGCGATCCCGTGGGCGCTGCCATGTTTGATCACGTGGTGACGCGTCCATTGCTTGCCTCAACTGCCTCCGTTGCCTCCTTGTTTACAATGGAAGTGTACGACGCTGGCGCGGCTTGGAAAACCTCTGTTTTCGGAGATATCGTAGACGGTGACTAGGTGGACGACACGAAGCTTTGATCACAACTTCAGAGAACATGCAAAAGCGCTTTCGGAGCTGATTAAGCTATATGTTCAAACGGCGCAAGCAGCGTATGTGGTGCTTGTACTAAAAGCGGGGCTAAATATGTGTTCCAAGCTACCCAAGCTTTCCGATTATGAATTCAGTCAGGATTAGTGTGTTTTGCTCTTTGTTCTTTATTCGGCAAATATTTTGAAACAGTGGCTTGTCAGTTCCTGACTCAGTGAAGTTCCTCGGTGCGGCCACTATCTGATTATTTTCTGCCTAATCGCTCGCGGGTGTGCTCAGTTCCGATAGATTTATTCTTGCTGAGCACAAGGCTGGAAACCTAGCTCTTCTGTACATTGCAATACGTACACCCGACCACAAAAGTTTACGGACCACGGGGTCTCAGAAAACGTTCAATTCCCGAGCAGCCTGTAGCAGTAGCCAGTAAAACTGTATACGGCAATGTTGTTAGCATATTCTAGTAGAGGCCCGAAATGCAAATACCAGGCACCGTTGTGAGGCTGCGGAGATATTCAGCTTTTTCTCAAATTTCATGGTCCGTAATATTCTGTGGCCGGGTGTACCTTGCAGCAAAGACGTATTATCGCTGGTAACTCGCTTGCTCTTGTGGACCGTCACGAAACATTCAGCTTCGACCATTCGTGCGCTATCGGTGTAGTACCGTCATTTATTGTGCGTATATAGTGCGCATATATTCAAGTGTGCGCCCATTCACTTATTCTTAACACGTTGGCGAAAGAGTGGGCGTAAGCTTCCATGCCAGTTGGGGTAGATGTGTGTAGATACTGTGCGCGAAACTTACTATGACAGGAAGCGGCGCTATTCACTCCCTTTGTGATTGTTTAAGGAGTGGTACTCACTCTTGCCGACGTTCTTGAGATGAAGCCCTTTCTTTGAAGGTTAGCGATACAAGGCTGGCGGATGAGCAAATTTCTGTATGCTCGAGGAGAGCCGTACATCACGAAGTGGCGGTACCACGTTCGGACAGTTGCAGCAGAGGTCCGCGAACTTGGCCACACAGATTCATTCTATTCGTTGACATGCCAGTCACTATTTTTGCAGCCAACTACTGCACACGTCTTCAATCCACATGATTCAATCTAGCATGATTGGAGCACAGTGTGTTAGCGAAAACTCGGTTGCATTTCCGACAGCCGATCGCACAGAAGCAAGGTAGAAGCGGTAATAATGGTTTCGTATTCTTGCGCGGTCGCTGAGGAGAGGTATGGCGCGCCGCCGGGAGCGCCATCTCGTTTCTCTAAAACAAACTGATCCGCGAAAAGGGTCACTATAACATACTCCACCTCGTAGTTCGCAAGCTACGCTCTCTACACGCATACTTAGCGGTCAGCGCGAAAACAACTGAAGACACAGAGGTAGAAGGATGCACAGAACGGGCGCTGTTCCTGTGTCCTTCTACTTCTGTGTCTTCGCGCTGATCAATAAGTATGAATCCTTTCTAAAGCCCGGACCACACGTACGCTTGCGGACGCGCGTAAGCTCGCGTCTATACGCGCCTTGCGGTTGCCGCGCCTAGCGAGCAATGGCGGTTTGCATCCACAAATACGCGCGACAGCACGCGCTCACTGGCCTCACTCGTTTACACCTTGGCAGACGCCACTTCGTATTTCGTTGTTGACAGTGCTTCAAAATGCTTCGATATCTATAGACGGTTTCATGCTCGCGATAACAGGAGCGAGCGTGCCGCCCCCAGGAAACTTCCGGTCACGTGCCCTATCAGTCTGCTATGTTTTAACGCATGCTTGCTTTTTTGCCAGTTACATTTAGCAGCTACGTCAGTGGGCAAAACCGGAAGCCGTGCAGGGCCTATGTTTGTAATCAGTGAAAAGGTCTATAAACGTAATTGCTACTAGGAAGGAAAATGTACATTAAAAGGAAGACTGATACACTGATAAGACTGCAAAATGACTACAACTCTGAGTGTTCGCCTTCGGTGCCCAAGCTCCGGAGCCGTTACACTGCGGAAGCGAAGACAGGCAAGTGGAACACGAAGCTCTTGAGTATGAACGGCTTTTTTTATTAACGTTAGAACAACTAGACCATAGCAAATCAGCGTCGGAAATGTACAGTGCCCAGCGATTGAAGCGCTGGCAGCGCGCGGCTGCCACCGTTCTTTTTTTTTTTTTTTTTTCGCACCACAGGTGAGCGCTGTGGGACGAAATGCAGTCATAATGCCTTACGAAGGTTCTCGCTTTCACTCTACACCACAATGCATCAGTTTGGTGTCCCCAGCGCTTACAGTCAGTGCAAGAAGCGCTGGCGACCATGCGATTCGAGTATCGTGTTTCAATTGCTGAGCACTGTACGCGCTGTTGCCTACAGACCGCACGTATACAGACTTTCCGCCTGAAAAACGCCATGCCGCGATGAACAGCGATTGAATTGAATGTCCTAACCAGCTTCAGTCATGTTTCAGTAACTGTTGGTGCACCCAAAACGCAACATGTTTGATCAGACTTGGTTTCACGGCAGCGCCTGCTGCGCGCGGGCCGGCCGCCACATGCCATTACAGTCGCGGCGCCGCCGCATGAAGGCGCCACCAGTCCAAATTCATCCCGCACCCGGTGCCTATAGACTGTAGCGCATAGTAAAAATACAGCAGATCACTTCTAGCGTTTCCCGGAGGACTTTACCGCAAGCACGGCTAATTACTGGTTCCAATATCTGACGCACGGTGGCACTGCTTTTCTAGTATAGCGAACGCAGGCGGTGCGAAAAATCGCTTTAACTTTCACTGCATTAAAAATTAAATTCTGGTGTTTTGCGTGCCAAAACAACGCTACGATTATGAAGCACGCCGCGGGGCACTGTGGACTGATTTTGACCACCTGAGGTTCTTTGACGGGCACCCAGTGCACTGTACACGGGTCATTTTTAAATGTGATCTACAACTCTCGTATTGGCACTTTCTTGGTGAAGCCAATATTTAAAAAGTTAGGCAATTAATTCAGACTAATTGACTTTGCAAAACGAAAAAAAAATACCGCAGACTAGGACACGCGATCCTCAACACCACTGTGCTGGTTTGAGCATCCTAGCAGACTCTGTCGTTTTTAAAACATTGGCTACTTTTAGCTGGCAAAATACATACCCTCAATTGATGTCTTAATATATAGCGAAAGGACGCGGTTCTCTCTTTTTTCATGTATATTTATTATTTACTTTCTTATACATTTACAATACCATTGACTTCATATGACAATGCAAGCGGCAAGTCGAATAGGCCCCATTGTATTGTTGGCAATTATATTTCAGTTGCGTTAGTAACTGCACTACCGAGGTAACATTTAGTTAGCACTAAGCTAGCTTTTCTCTAGCTTCAGCAGGTAGTGAAAAGTACTAACCATCATTTTACTGCCTGTGCTTACTAAAAAGGTAGTGCTTTTGGGGACTATAGTAACGTGTTAGTATTTAGTTAGTGAATATGAAGACCTCTTTTTTAAGAGTGACATGTGTTGGGCCAGCAATGGAGTCACACATAACCACATGAAGCCAAGTTTATCATGGTGTTTCAAGCGGGAGCTGGGACGAGTCCGTTTCTCATACGCACGTATATGTACCTGACACTGTTCTGCTGCAGATTACAAGGTCCTGGGCTCGATCCCCAGGAGCGCGTAGAAATGACCGAGTATACAAAGTAAGCGCGAACCGAATGAACACCCCGCGAGGCCAAAATTAAGCCGGGTCTCTGACATTAGGTATCCCTATAAAGCTTAAGTAAAGCTTCGGGAATTAAAATCCCATAAGTCATGCCCGTAATTAGTGCTTTATTAATGCGCACAATCTATCACGAAGAAGGAGACCGCGCACACATCATGTAGGCAGAGACTAACTTTCGCGAGCCGCGACCAGCGCAGAGACAGCGCGCGGGCGCCGAGAGAGTGACGCAAGTGGGCGGTCATTAACCAAATGGGCCCCGGACAACGGCACGAGCGGAGATAACGGACAGCGCAGTTTTGCCTGCGACGACGTGAATTCATTAGCGCGAACCCTGAAAATGAGCGACGAGGGCCTCGTTTGGCTGCGACACGCGTCGGCAATGCGGACACTGCGACAATGCGGGCACGTTCGCTGCGCCTGACAATCGGCGACAGAGCTGGACCCGTACGGATGATTTCATAACCGGTGAATAAGAGAGAGAGATGCCGCAACTTCCTAAAGCGAAAATGTATCACCGCGATGTGGCCGACACGAATATAGTTTAGCGCCAGCGGTAAAGAAGCTCAATGTACGACTGCTGGAGCAGCAGTTGAAGCTGATTGTTTCACGCTGTCCAACGTCCCAAAGCAACACTCGAAATATAAGAAATGCCGCAGTGGAGGACTCCGCGGTCTAAAATACGCTTAACCAACCTCCCTTCGCATTCTATATGCACGTCCGATTGTAGCACCCGCGGCCAGGAATGAAATCCACGACCTCGTATTTAACAGGAAGATGTCAATATCTACTGAGAAGCAGTGGCCGTTGGAACAGTCGTTATAGCGCAAGCGCTCACGTCCGTTGACAGATTGCATTATTCGTATCAGCAGCACAACAAAACACGAGGAACGTTCGTACATGTCAACGGCGCATGGTCTTCTAAAGAATGCGGCAACGCCCAACGGAAAAGATACTAAACGGCACTGGCGATGTACACCGACACGTTTTGTCAAGAACAAGCCGAACAGTTCCGTCGTTGTGAAAAAAAAAAAAAAAAGGAGGGGAGGAGGCAATTTGATAAATGGCTATAATTTGGCGTAGCTAGTCGATAAGCTGACGAGAAACTCGGGCGTGAATACACACGCACGTAGTTTATACACACACACACACCAAACGCCTACGCTCGCCGCCAAAGTGGACGACGGCACAGTTTCCGCGAGGCGACTATGTATATAGCAATAAGCGCGGGGACACGGGGCAATCAATGGCCCCCAGGGCAGCGGTGGGTTCCCTCGAGGGCGAGGCTTTTATATTATTCCTCTCTCGAAAGAGCAGCAGCAAACGGCACACGCGGGCCTCCGCGCGATGCGCCTCGAGAGAGCGCCAGAAATGAGCACATCGCGAGGGAGAGACCATACATATATAACAAACAAGGCAGGAAAGGAACGAACGGCTTTTGGAAGAGAAATTAAGAAAACGAAAAAAACATGGACACGAAGCTGTAGAGAATGCAAAGCGCGGACAGAAAGGGTCCACCGCGATGAGAAAACACGCGGGAATATTGTCCTATCGGCGCAGCCCGTTTTAACCACATCCGCTTAGCTAGCTGCCGTCAGTTCCTGGGGAGCCTCCACGCAAAAAGCGCAGGCAAACGAGAGAGAGAGAGAGAGAGTAGCAAAGGGAATGAGGAAGCGCCGAGCAACAGCGGCAGCACCATTGTGGAAAGATCTCTCGTCAGAGCCCGAAGGAGCAGGAGAAAAAAAAAAAAAAAAAAAAAACACCGAGGAATGGCAGAAGGTGGAACGCAACGACGACACTACACACGGAGGGAAGAACAGCAGCCAAGCGGAAGCGCTGCGTCTTCCGAGCCCAGCAGCGAAGGGGAAAATTTGGGAGAGCGGAGGGCGTCTGCCTGCATTGGGCGAGCGAGCACCGGACGACCGAAGCGGTATTTATTTATACGCGCTACAGGCTCGCGTGAGAGAGAGAAAAACAAGCGACATACAACGAAAGACTGGCACGGCCGATCGCACACACCCCGCAGGCCAAAGCCAAGCGAAGAAGCGACAGAGCGAGAAGAAGAATAGATAAATAAAATAATCGCAATACCACAGCAATAAAGAAAAACAAGCGAAGAGGGACGATAGATACGGCGAAGCGCAGGGACGGCGCGCGAGGCCAGACTAATTTGCAACGAAGAAAGCAGCCTCGTTTGTCTCGCGCGCGGGCACCCTCGGCGGTAGAGAGGGGGGCGCACACACGCGCGCGAAGATTTCGCTTTCGGCCCCACCGAGCGCTGATTTCCATTCAAATTTTCCGGAAGCACTCTGCGCCGCATATAGCGGCGCGTCTATTATTCATCATCGACGCCGCTGAGAGCCGCCGCCGCAGGACGGAGGAGACAAATTGCGCGCTCCCGGAGTGGGGCCCGCAATGCGCGAAAAACGCCAATGATGAGACTAAGTGGCTGCGGCTCCAACGCATGTGCGTGAACACGAGTGAAAATAAAAAATATTTCCGAGATGGGTTGAGCCCGGGTACAAGGCTGTGACGAAATTTGACGAACGTATATAGGTGATTAAACCCGCGTGCCATCATTCCTCGGCAGACAGCCAACTCTAAATACACGCTGTATAAACGGCTTCATCGGGACATCTCGTTTTCTACATCGCATGGGGCTTTATGCCAATACGCATTCCCGTTATACCGCCAACTCCTGTTTGCTAACTGCGGTGCAGTCTTCAAAGCTGCATGCACTCTTCGGTGCAAACGGCCCCGCCAACTAAAGCAGCGAAATGCCGTACAAAGCTGTTCTGCACGATTAATCAGACACTGGCATAGCTGGAACCACTCGGACCTTCCAAAATGATCGTATATGCTGCTACGTTTTCAGCGTGCCGCCGACACACCGCCATATATGATGGACGCTGCGGACGTACTGCGTGCATGATCTGTACTATAACGCAGCTAAAGAGCGACACGCCCGCTATGTCGAAGTGTATACACGCACTCTGACAGTCTGGGTAGTCACAACACTCCACTGTTTCCAGGTGGCGGCGCTAGTAAAATGGTTTCACCGCAAGGATGCCAGGCAACGTTTCCTTAGCCGCTGCAAAGGTCACTCCTGACAAGGACCCAACAACAGACGAGCTGCACGTTTGTAGACATAGTGGAAGCATAAAGAGCCAACAACGGCGTTAACACCTCGCTTTCGCCGCTTTGGACACAATCCTCACCAATGTTGGGACTCGGGTAGCGTTTGGGCCGGTGATCCTTCAGTCACAGGGATGAATACGTCCGGGAGTAAGAGCGATAGAAAAAGAGGGTTCATTTTACAGTATTTACAGTGGCTCCAAATATGGAAGCCCACTCCATGGGGGAGCACTTTGAAAGTCTCAGCTCACTACATGCTTGAGCACAAATCAGAACACGTCAGGACACACCACTGCACGCAAGGTGTCTCCTTATAAAGCATTAGTCTTCCCTAGTTTACCCGACTAGGGAATCAGATGACCTTGATGCGGCCAATCAGAGGAGTCGTATTGTTCACTGAACTCCGCCTCTAATGTTGCACCTTCGAAGCAAGGACGAGGCAATAGGGAAACGGGGGGTTCACACTTCTTCCACGAAAGTCGGTGGCTTAGTTTCTTGCCCTCCGACAATCAAAGAATGCGCCCGGCCGATTCGGGACCCAACACCAAGTACACACTGAACACTTGTCTACGTCTATCTCGTTTTCCAAAAAAATTCAAGACAGCAGAGATCGTAGATTCTTTTTCTTTTTTATGTGCACAAAGTTTGACGACAGTGCCATCTCTCCTTTGTGACGTCACGCTCTGCAGCTCGTCTATGAGGACAATGTTGGAAGGCATATATATATATATATATATATATATATATCTGCGGCTGGCAGATTGTAGATTCCATTCCGCAAACTCAATTAATTATAAGATGTAGTTAATGATCGCACTGGAAGCATCACCAGTACGATAATTAGTGAGAACCCATATTCCTCCCCTCTTTTCTGGCCTTGTCCACTACAGAGCAGAAAACAGAAAAAAAGGCCTCTTCGAGCTAGTGTCGGTCTCTTACATCTTTATGTAAGATAATCGAAGGCTGGCTAACGTATGCACTTTCAACTATTACTGATATGCTAAGCCTTGGCCGGCGTTAGTATTGTCCGTTTCGCTCTATACTTGCCTGGGCGCCTACCTTTTTGCAGCTCTTAGGGCTCTTAGGGCCATTCACACTTGCGACTAGGCGAGGTCGCGCAACCAAAGTTAGTCGCAAAGCGACCAGTCGCAAGTAGTCGCAAATGGTCGCTTTTCTCGAAATGCGACCGTTTCGGGTCAGTCGCTCACTGCTCGATTTTTCAGTCGCGCGACCGCAGTCGCAGAACAGCTGAACCAATCAGATGAGAAGGAACAGGACGTCCATATACGATGACGCTTATTTTACGCGGCGATGACATTGCAAGCAGACGTGAACGGCATATCGCGAGACATTTCGGTTTAGCGACTCGTCGGTCGCATTTGTAAGTGTGAACATAGTTCGTGTTGAGTAGTTTTCTGGTCGCCAGTCGCAATCGGTCGCGCGACCTCGTCTAGTACGTCGCAAGTGTGAATGGGCCCTTAGGCACCCGTTCCTGCGTTGAGCGTCGGCGTCCCGAGCGAATGATGAAAGAGCGAACGCGGAGCACAGCGGGGAATGAAAGACGGTGATAGCGAAGAAAGCGGGCGGAGGGAAAGCGGAGGCAGAGGGTGTGGCGAAAGCTTGCACTAGGCCGCGCAAAGCTCAAGACACAGCGATTGATTGCGTCTCTTGCTTGTAGCTGGGTTGAACTTGTTGGCTAGCTTCAACCAAGAGACGCAATCAATCGGCCAGCTTCGCTGTGTCTTGACCACGGTGTAAGATATATACTCTCTAGGTGGGGACACTTCTCGGCTTCTGGTGCTTGGCGGGAAATTCGAAATGATTGAGTGACGCGCGAAGGTAGGTCACCGTAAAGCCCCTATATTTATAAATATAGGGGCTTTAGGTCCCCGTGGTGAGGGGACAGCGTGGGGGAGAGGGTAATAAAGCGGAAAATGTTCATTGTTAGTTTTTTTTTTTTTTTTCAATTTTAAGCGCTTACTGTGTCATATAAGCGCGTTTTTCGACCCTGCATCCGCCATCACACCTTTTTAGCGTCTATATATCCTCAAACATCTCATGAGGGAGCGTGCAAGAACATAACTATGTATGTGATTAGCTTTTATTGCGATAGCAATTATATGGACACACTAAGCGCATTTTTGGCGCCGCCGTCGTCGCCCTGTATAGGCTGGAGCCTATACAGTAACTCTACGTTGAAGCGAGAGCCAGCGCGAAGGTCAATTTGCTTGCTGCCGCTGGCGTGCTTTCTCACTCCAGCGTTTTGACGAGTTTCCGCGGTCATCGAGCGAGATGTGTTCATGTTTAACTCGCGTGACACCGTGCTTGTTTATTTAGTTATAGTAAGCGAATATTAGCAACTTTATACGGCCGATAAAACTACTATGCTTACTTCGTATATATCTGTCAACTAATTTGCTATCGCAATCGATGCTTCGCTTTTCGGGCGAAACTGCGACTTTTTTTCTTCCCTTATAACTTTCCTAATTCCTTCCCAGATTCGTCAGCCCTTGAAGTCTTTTCTCGGCTAGTACAGTCATCCCGTTAGTAGTATACTGTCAGCTAGCTAGTAATGTCATCCATTTCCACATGCTACCAGACGCAAACTCCCTTGCTTTCGTGCCAATGCATAGCGCCGCTAGCTTTAGTTATACACGGACCTCATCTTCGGAATCTTACTAGATGCACAAGAAGGAGAAATGGCGAACCAAGAACAACGTTCTTGATCCTAAGGTAATTAAGCTGACGCACTCGATCAAAGTTCGCGTCGATTTCCCCGTGTCCTGCGGACCCCCTTCGCAACCGCCATTCTGTTCGTCAAGAGCCAACTTCGGACCATCCGGCTGAATTTCACTATATTGTCAGAACGCCGACCTGGGAAGGGATAATGCAACGATTGTAGTCCAATGCTTTTTCCGCTAGCGTTATCAAAGGGATCAGCCGGCCGTGAGAGTTTTCGAGAGGCATAAAATCGTGCAAAAAAAATTTATCTACAATATACCAGCCCTGAGCCTGCGCAAGGTGTTATAAATGACATATGACGGGCGCTTCTCAAAGCAAGAGCAAACACGGCGGTGGAGGACCATCGCCGATACCGGAACAATACGGGAATGTTTGTCCCGCATCAGCGGCACATACGCGTTCGCCTATGGCGCCCCGGGGCAAGATGCCTCCGACAAAGCTCCAGGCGGCCAGCTCATCCCCCGAAAGACAACGCCATGCCGGACGTTACAGATCCTGCCCAGCGTCCGCCTCGGCACTCGCTCGGCGCGCGCAGATCGAGCGTTCGAGCAGTCACCCGGTGCGTGTACGGGCGTTGTGCAACACAACCCGGCGATTGGAAGGAAAGGAAGGCGGCGCATTACACGGCTCGACGACGTCTATAACCGGCGCCTCGGGGCGTCCGTGTGCAGCGGAGTTTCTGAACTCGCTGGTGTGCGTCCGCGCGCTTCGCCTCAGCGGATGGCTGACTCACTCGTGGCAGAGCTCGGCCGCCAACTAGACGGCGAGAGAGGGGGGAACTCGCCGCGTGCATATACCGGCGCGCACGAGGAAGTGTGGCGCCTTGAGGCCGCTGACGTCCCGTTAGCGGATAAGACTCCCCCACCCTCCCCGCGCTGACGCCGAACGCCGGCAGGCATTGCGCAAGGCCCACACTCTTCGTTTCTGGCGATGATGCGCTCTGCCGCGAGCGGGCCAAGGAAGAGGAAAACACTACGGGCGAAAGGGACAAAAAGCTCGCCCACCGCGCAGCAGCAGCACGTGCGTGGGGGCTTCCACGACGACGCCTGCTGCATAGACGCGCTGCGCCGCATAGTTCGCGCGCGACTCGGGAAGCAGACGCGTAGTGCGAAGCGAGCAGCCAAATCCCGCACCGTGGGCTTTGTGCGCGCTCTTTGAACATGTGTCCGACGCGGCACATCGCTTCCTGGGCGGGCGCACTAATCTCTCGCGCTCACGCTCAGGAACGTGGCACAGAGGGGGGCAAAAAAATGAAAAATAAAAAAAGAACGAAAGAAATGAAGTGGGGACAAACGAATAAAAGAAGGCGAATTGCACTGCAAGTGCGCTTTCGCACTGACACGTGCCACAGCAGTGCGAAACGACGAGTACACGGGACGAAAAACTGAAAGTACCGAGCTTATATTTTTATTTATTTATTTGTATTTAAACAAATAGCTCTCCCTTTGGCACTCTCGCGAGTTGTCGTGGTAGTCGGTGGTGGTCGGACTTTCACCGCCGATACAAAGGCGCCGACGCAAAGGTCACGTGTTCTGGCGCAATCGAGTTACGAGGCCGGCTCGTCGCCGAATAAGGACAACTATACTGCAGCCGCTACAGATGTGAGCCTTTAGTACTTCCTTGTTTTTTATTGCGAAAGCAATTATATGGACACTCCAGGCGCATTTCTACCGTCGTCGCCGTGATGTTCCGGGCGACAACATCGTCGCCGCACGCCGTATGCTGTATATGTGCGAGTGGAAGTGTGCGAGGGTAATCCGACGATGGTGGCTCAATCTCTCGCGCGCAAGGGAGGAAAGCGGCGAGAGCGCGCCGTCTTCCGTCGCGTGCAAGGCACCGGGGGGGTGCTCTGCTTCCTCGGCGGCTGCGTATGGCGCGGCCGCCCGCGGGCCCTACCTTGTACAGCGCTTGTCCTCGTCGCCTCTTTTTGCGTTTCGTGTCTGTTTTTGCGCTGGCCATATCAATATCGAATACCAACTAGCCCGGTCTCACACCCTATACCTTGAAAGCGATCTGCGAAGAGTACAGAGTCTAGGTACACCTATAGGGCTAATAGCTTCGTGTGCGCTCTGTACTCGCAGCTTAGTTCGTGTTGAAGCGAGAGGCAGAACGAAGGTCAATTCGCTCGCTGCTGCTTGCGCGCTTTCTCACTCCAGCGTATTGGCAGTGAGTGTGCGCGGTTATCGAATGAGTTGTGTTCATGTTTGCTTGTGCGCGCGTGGCACCACGCTTGTTAAATTAGTTAGCAAGCGAATGTTTACAAGTTTAAATGGCCGATAAAACTACTACCCTTACTTCGTATCGCTGTCTACTAATTTGCTATCGCAATCGATGCTTCACCTTTCGTGCGAAACTGCGACCGTTCTGTCTCTTTCTCCTCCCATTCTTTCTAACCCCCTTTCCCCAACCCACGTGCAGGGTAGCAAACCGGAGATCTGCTTCGGGTAAACCTCTCTGCCTTTCCTCTCTCTCTCTCTCTCTAGTTAACGGTTCTGTTCTCTACGGAATTCCACAATGAAGCAGCAAACACTACCTAAATATCCTCACTGTAGCAAAACATACGCCATCAAGCACTCATACCTTTAATAAAGCGACTAGCTTTCTAAAAACGTTCGGATCTTCGTTTCCCTTGAGAATCATCGTTGATGGTTTCCGCCCGTGTTTTCTTTCCGTTCCCAGCTTTGCGCTTTTCTCGCAGTAAGCGAGAGAACGCCTCGTATGTTGCATACAGCTTCTCGAGGCCGAGGCTCGGAATTCCGACGCAGTGTGTGTGTAAGCATTGGACACGCAGGCGAAACCGAGAGCGCGCAGGGAACACCAACCCGCGCGAACGCAAACAAAAGGTGTACACCAGGCTGCGCGCAAACACGCGCGGCTCTCTCTGCGCGTATCCGTTTCTATGCACCCAGCCCACCTGTCCCGTCCCACGTTTCCCGTTCCCGTCAGGCTCCGATTTCACGCCCGTTTCATCTCGAGGCTTCCGGAAGCGCATTGAACGCTCGAGAGAGCAGCGCGACTCGAAAGGAGAACGCTCGAAGAAAGGCAAAGAGCGTGCCCCGCATTTTTTAAGCCTCCATGCAAGGTAAACAACATGCTCTTTGCAAACTTCACTGCAGTGTAATTCCTCGTATATATATATATATATATATATATATATATATATATATATATATATCCAAACGCTTTCTGTTTGTATATCGGGGCGGCGACAGGTAGCCAACATATGGGAGGCTGGAATGAGCGCAACAGGTATTTCCTTCTCATCCTCACAGACATTACATCACCCTTCTCCATCAAGTTCCCGTGGCCTCCTGTTACTTAATTTAATGCGTATTAAAGGAACATCAACGCGATATGTTTGACCTGTCATCTTTTTTTACGTTAGATGAAGACCAAAACCCTCCGACTACTCGTAAACCGTAGAAAAGAGTACTGCAAGCAATAAAGCGCCCTAAATAATTTACTATGATACGTGCTTCTACAAATCAGTTTCGGTGCCCATACCGGAGGTGTCATGATGTCACGGTATACACTGACTCGCTCCGTTCCCGTCACCACTAGCTGCGACACGCGAGCGCAACCTGAAGAAACGCGCGCAACGCCCTGACGACTTTGGTATCGAATTAAAAAATATGCCGCTCAACGTTCATCATTACTAAATGTGATCATTTTACGTATGAGAAGGCCTGTGGTAACGTCTACGACTCCGAAAAAAAATATTTCATCACTCCGTTAATCTCCCCGTAGCCTGCTCCTACTAAAGCTTTCTGAATCTATATGTGCTGGCCTCCTAGCGCTTTCCGGACTCCGCTGGCCCGCATTCGGCAGCGGCAAATATCACCTACACTGTCAAAATTCTGACCGCGAGCATCTCGTGTCCTCAGCCATTTTCGGGTCCTCGGCCACATGCGACGGCTACAGGATAACGGGAGCGACTGAACTGCAATCGCAGCGGGAGAGGCGCAACCACCACACCGAAACGAGCGAACGCAATGGCGAATACATACCCGCTCACAAATGGAAGCACGTAACGGCGGAACCACCCGACCGCTGATCTATACGGTCGTCCCGCAGACAATGCCAGGCAGCGCGACGAGTCTCAATGGACCACATAATGCGAGCCGCGGACCGAAGAGAGAGCGCTGGAAGAGAATGCGCCACATGTATACCCGCGGACACCGCTATGCTATATACACGGACACGCGCGCGCTGCACAATGGCGTCCTCTCGAGAGCGACGAAGGCAGACGACAATAAGTTCGCTCCGGAACAAGCCCCAACGCGGTCCGATATACATATATGCGCCGGGTATACAGAGAAAGGCTTGCTGGCACGCGCGTTATGTGTGTCGGATGAGTGAAGATTTCTCTTCGACCCCCATCTGAGCCCCTTGAGCGTTTGAATATCTCCAATGCACCCCAACAGAAGAGAAGAAAAAGAAAAAAGTCTACCCACATCTGAGCCACTTCAGCCTTTGAACATCTCCACTGCACCTCAGCAGAAGAGAAGAAGGAGAAGAAGAAAAAGAAGTCGACATTGATTTTTGCAGCATCCTTAACCTCATACCCGTTCTTTGGTTTTCGCCAAGTTCACGTGCAAAATCATTCCGAGATGCAGATGTTTTAACAGGTTCACTAAATGTCCGCCTTAGACCCCTTGTTCACTCATAACGCACATTTCGTTCAATCCAGGACGTTTTCTTGAATTAGCGCTACTCAGAATGAGTGAAAGAAACAAGACACAGAATAAATAAGAAAGAAAAAAAAACTGGAGACAAATGAGTAGGGGAGGGGGAGAAAGCGTCATGGAGTAACAGCCTTCAGTCCTTTTCAGAACTGCCTCGGAAGCGATTACGTAAAATATTCATCTCATATATAAAGCAAGGTGCTTGCGCAATTGTACGGAAGTGATTTAATTATGTTCTTGCCAACAGTTTTCACAAAAATTTACAGTATAAGTTGTTCTAGACCGTAGTGTCGTTCCATAGGTGCGTTTCCAATGTCTTTTAGTTGCCGTGAAAATCCGTAAGTGTATATGCCAACCTATATACCACACAATGCTACACCTCCATCTCGGTGTTTAGGAAAAGAAAAGAGTATTTTACATCAAGAAACACGAGGATACAGTTACTTTCTCAAGCCCATGGAGATCCACGCTGCCTTCCGCATCTAAAAGTGAGTTTATCACCACTCGCTAAAAAAAAAAAAAAAAAAATATTTCCATCTCTTCTCTGGAAGAGGTGGGGTGAGCATCCGAAGATAAACCGCCGAGTTTATAGTGAGGTACGCGGCCCTCGATGATTGTCTCTGAGCCCCAACACAGAGTTACGGCACGCACGCAAGTGCGCTTGCAACGGAAACCCCCATCGGCGTCGAGGGCGAGTCACAGAACGGAGACTGGCAATTTTATGGCCGGCCGGCTGCCAACGACGGCTCGCACGCCCGATCGGCGAGTGAGGCAGCCACGGATTGGTCACGCGGCGCGTGTGTGCGACGCCCGTTAAAGCTGAGGATGGCTGCACAAAAAAGAACGAAGAAAGATAGACAACGGACGTACGGCCGCGAAATAGCGAGTCTGGTCGCCTCAGATTCCCATACAGGCTGCGCAGGGATCTCAGTCTCATGAGTGAGGAGGAGGCCACGCGTACGCAACGAGCCGGAGCAGAGAGAAGCACGGCGATGTAATCTTACGCCGAGGGGCGTTATCGAATTCCGGTTTCCGTTGCTGCAGCTAGAGTCGTCGACAGAACAGCCACAGCGCCGCTCACCGCTGCGTCGTGCGTCGTCGCAGGAGCACCGACCACACGCAGGAGGACCATGCACCGCCCTTCATCGAGCGTACTGCAGCGATCATTAGAATTGAGGATTCGAACAGTGAGGAACCCATTTCCAGACGAAGAAAAGAAAGTGAACCTTATGAAACCAACGGTATCTGCGCGCCAGGAGCCCGTGTACGCCCGACTGCCTATATACACAGCTGCCCCATTTAGAGCCAAGGAAGAGGTACATAAATGCAATCGCCAGTGATCGCTTCGAAATTCCTCTCGTCCACAGATATAACTACTGAGCCACCTTATCAGACCATAACTCACTGTTACCTATACGAGCGACAGGCGGGTATGTCAATCAATTAGCAGAGATCGAGAACGTGGCTGATGTATGCGTGACCAACGCACACGCACGTCATACAAGCGCGAATGCTTGACGATGTGTAACACAACAGCGCGCACACGGCTCACAGTCCTGACTCCGGCCAAACACGGGAGCTTCCGCCTATAAGAGACGCGTATAAGCGCTTTGAGAATTCAGTTGCACAAGCGAGAGCTCAGGAGGTAGTCGCAAATGAGACTTAATTTTGGAGCACCGGGTCAGCTCTTTGTCCGAACACGCTAAGTACACACGCAGCACAAATAATTGAGAGAGCCATGACTGCCCCAGGGAAAGCTGCAGAAAGGGGAAGCTCGCTTGTGCAGCGGCTTATGAACGTTCAAAAATATATAGAAGGGGAGAGAGGCAGTAAAGGGCCATACAGGATGAGGGGGACGGGAGAAAACTACCGGCAGCGAGGGTGCTTCGGCAGCGGAACCACGGCCGCAGGAGACCGTACGCATAGAATGCACGACGTGACCGCCAGTTCCGCATGGGCCGTCGGCAGTGGGCCAATCGAGTCTCCCATCGCGCATCCGTCATCGGCGCCGAACCAGTTCGACTGGCTGTGCGGACGGTGCTCGTCGTTATACCTGCTCGGCGGCCGCGAAGTCCCCGCTACTCCATATAGGGCGGCCTCGGGAGACAACAAATCGAGGCGACGACGACGAACGGCCCCTCATGTCGGGCGGACGCCGCCAGAGAAAGGCCCTCCGCAGGGAGCGACGAGTGTCGTTGAACGTGGCACGCGAAGAAGGGAGAGGAGCGAGCGGTCATTACGTGCCAGCGACGACAAAACAGTGCAGCCGGAGTACAGTCATGCTGAGCGCGGAAATGCGTTCCTCCCTTCGCGTCAAGTGCATCCTAGGGCTTCCGCTGACCGCGAGCGGGCGAAACTGTACACACGAACGCGGGTGGCCCAGCGGCACTTAGTGATGTGGAGGGGCGCGCTGGCAACGCTCACGCCGAGGGTCAAGGCAGGCCAGCTCACGACGACCGAGGCGAGGAAGGCCTCGGGGGCTTCTCGCGATCGTGCCCCCGCGAAAACGAGGCTCGGCGAGCGGGCCCAGAAGCGGCAGCCGCATTCTTGGGTTGCGGCGCAACGCGTGAGTGAGTGACGCTACGCTGATGACGGGACGACGGTAGCCGGCACAGTCGTGCATGCACGTCGTCCCAGAAAAAGAAAATAGTAGAAAGCATAGGCACAGACAGAACCTAATTATTGGAGGAGTCTTCCAGCCCGGTTCTGAAGCCAGCTCGAAACCCGTTTCTTGCTGTTCTCGTAATTACAGAATTGGACAGAATTGCGGATGTTGCTCTGACACCCAACCATTAACGCCCCGTGGCTGAGCCAGTAGGTAAACGGTACGTGCTATATGTGTCCTTTCTCCGACCGAGAAAGCGTGAGCCGCAAAGGTGACAGCGCATACCCGTTCACGCATTCCCCCTCGACAGGCCGAAGAAACAAGCTCCATCACCGTAGCACTGAATCCGCGCACAAGACAAACGGCCAGATGACGTGCGCTGGTGGTCGGCGCTGCGGCGGCAACAACCCAGCGGATTCGTCGATGCCTCAGCCAGCGCACGCGGGCTGCGCGTGTGTGACGCAAGCGACCTGCAGGGAGCCCCCTTCCCCACGTCTTTCCGGCGAGGGCGGCGGTGGGGGCTGCGCGCGCATGCCGCCGACTTCCTCGTGGAGTTCGCGCTGGCTGGCGTCGAGTTCAAGGACGGGCTCTCGATCGCTGCGGAAGCGGAGGCGGTCCGCGGGTCGCCTCTTCAAGATCGGGACCTCCAAGGAGTACTGACACATTTTCCAAGCCCCGTATAGAAACTCTGCACCGCACGCTCTTGGGAGGATGACGGCAACCACGGGAGGCTGGATGCCGGAGACGAGCTGTTGGCGGCGCGATTCGTTGGAAGTCAGCCCCGCCAAGCTCGACTGCGAACTGAATCGGCGATTCGTCCCGGCTAGTGTCAATCCAGGTTATGTATATGTTTGGTAAACATCGCCAACCTGTCGATGAGAACGCTTGCAAAACACCTGCAGCCGAATGCGCCACACGGGCCTCGTCGGCCGGCTGCTCTGCAGTCCTCGGTATATAAATAACATTCAATCACGTCTCGTGCCACGTAGTTCTTCTCAGCCAACAGAGCACTTATTGACAACATTTAATGTTACACTCTGCTGCTGGCCAACGGTCAGATTTCATGCTAGACGCTAGCGGAATTTTGAACCTTAATTGCCAAACAATAAAGCAAACACACACACGTGATTCATCTGTCGCTTTTTTCTATCATTGACACCGTCTAGGGGTGTGCGAATATTCGAAACCGGCAAACAGCGACTCGAATAGTGTCCTATTCGATTCGGTTTTCGAATCGAATAGTTGCTACGCGTAAATGCACATATATTTTTAAAGAATAGTTTTAGATTGTTTCAGAAAGTCATCTGTGTTCAATTAAGCATGAAATTAAAGCAAAAGTAGGATAAATTTGCTTTTCCCGGGCACTGCATAGACATAAAACGTGAGAACTTACATAGTGGCACACGCTACATCGCTCAAAGCTCCATGCTTTACCGGCTATAGATACAGCGATCATTTGCACTCTCCGAAAAGTCTTGCGTATGCGAAGAAACTGCTTGTTCGTTCTAAACGCCCCCTTTGTGCTTTTAATAAACAACGCTTCATATCGTGCTGTGCAATGGCAGAGACTTGCTAAGGTTAGGAATACTAGGATGCGAAAATCGTTTTATATTACTTGTGAAAACGGTTCTTCGTTATTCGAAAACCATTTGAATTATGCACTCGAAAACGAACGCCTATTTGAATTAGGCATTCGTTTAGATTCTCTCCTGCACAACTCGATGCGGTCTCAAATTTTGCTATTCGCACAAGCCTCGACACGCCGCAAGGCTCCTTTTGTACACGGCTCCGCTCGTGTTTTCAAAGCGACGATCGATGGTCGTAGCGTACGTGTTTTATTGGACTAGTACTATATAACCGCATATATAGATACAATCGCTAGCGCGTGCGTGCGTGTGTGTCCGTATTCCTTTCTTGCACCGATAGAGGGCGCAGTCTCCGTTCAAAAAGATACGTCTACTATGTTTGTCCTATACATGGAGGAAGGAAAATATAGGAGGGAGTATACCGCAACGCGATTGTCGCCGACTGTGGTGGCCCAACACGTGATGAAAACGTCAGAGCACGGAGGATACGTCAGAGCGCGCGGTAGGTTTTAGTACTCCCGGTTGATTTTTTTTTTTTCAATACCCATTCGAAACCATTTGAAACTCTTGAAATAAACAAAAACAAAAACAAGGAAAAAAATAAAGCAAGGAAAAATATTTTTCCTTCCTGCATGTGAGCAGCTGCCGGCTGAGCGCGCACCAAATAAAAACTACCGGTAACTAAACGTCTCGGCAAATCTCAATTCTCCGTGATCTCGACGCAAGAGGTCACGTGTTGGGCCACCACTGCTGGCTACACGAAGCGTTCGCTTGCCAAGACTGCTGCGTGACGTAATGCTCCCCTCCTATATTTTCCTTCCTCCATGGTCCTATACACGTTCTTCCTTCCTGCAGTGGCGCTTGTCCAGATGAAACGTTAAACCACGCTAGACCAGTTCGTCAACGCTTTGGTTGACGCGTTAAACTCCGAGTGACCGGGCATCCCCACCGCGGCGGCCGCAAATTCGTTCTCCGGAACACTAATTGCTCCGAGGCACAAGCGACCTCCTGCCCCGAAGGAAGAGCCACGCAGCAGCACACACCGTTGCGCTGCCATGCCGCCTAAAGAATCGCATCGCTCGCGTGAGAGCCGCAGCTGTGGCGGCGGATAACAAGCGCAGAGTGATGGGGCGGCACGCGCAGGCGGAAAACGCCGCTCAGGCTCATCGAAGTCCGCTGGGAGGCCCTTTTCGCCTTCTCTGCGCGCGACAAGGTTCTCGCGCGGCACGGATTGCCCATAGTGACGCACATCACGCGTCGCTTTCTTTTTCTACGCAAACGAAGCTTCGAGGGCGCATATGTGTAACGTTTCCCAGTCGCTCAATGACTAGTCATTTATATCCAAAAAGAGAAGCACTACATCAGTTTAGACTGATAAAGTATTGTTTCAATATTATAGCTTCGTTAAGTATAGGCGGTAAGAGTGTGACTATTCGAAGAGGAAATGAAGGCCTGAAGCTTCCATTTCTTGAATTTCGACGCCGTGACGTCATGGATCACCGAGCATTTTTCTGGTATTTGGGCCATTACAGCTGTATAAGTGTCCTCGACTCTTATTAAGTTGAATCTTTGGCTCCTTTATGAATATAAGACATGTATCTTTACCGATAAAAAATTAACTAGGCCGGAGAAGGGCGCCGTCAAAATGCATGCGGTCAAAGAGACTCGGAAGGCAACGTCGCCACCCTTCTTTCGTTTCTGAGTATTTTCTGGCTTAACGCGCCCACTTTTCTGGTAATGACACCAAAATATGCGCAACAAGATGAGGCACGTGTATGCTACAGCAAAAATCAGGAGAAAGCTCAGCACATCCTAATGAAATGCGAAGATATTCACCAAGCGAGACCCGCATATATGTAACGTACAACTTCCACAAGCGCTGGGGATTTAAAGCGGATGGGAGCATTCACCGGTCAGGCAGTCGAGATAGGCAAAAGACGTTCAGAATCAATAGGACCGGATCCGTTACAGGCACAGGTAACTGTACAAGGTAGATATTGAAGTTTTAAGGAAGAGATAAAAGATTAAGGAGACGTATGCAAAATGCTAGAACGATAATATGCATACATGATTACATACATGATACATACAACATACATGATACGCTTGAATTACGAATTCTGGGGTTTTACGTGCCAAAACCACGATTTGATTATGAGGCACGCCGTAGTGGGGGGCTCCGGAAATTTCGACCACCATGGGGATCTTTAATGTGCTCCCAATGCACGGGACACGGGCGTTTTTGCATTTCTCCCCCATCGAAATGCGGCCGGGATTTGATCCCGCGACCTCGTGCTTAGCAGCGCTGCACCAGTAGCCGCTAAGCCACCACAGCGAGTGCACATGATTAGCTCAAGCAGGCTATTTGACTATTAGTCATCGTTCCGTTTCAAAGGGAATGCCAATAAATCATCATCATCATCATCACAGAAGAGAAGAGATTGTGAAATAGTAAGACAGCCATCGATGAAGTTCCTTAAGATTGTCACCGTATCCATCCAGAGGCAAGATTCAAGGGCAATAGGATAAATACAAATGGAGCTCGATCGAGAGTAATAATATACGGTTGGAAACACTTATGACGCAAAGATATACAAAAACGCGCATTGAAGAGGACTGTAAAACATGGTACAGCCCTCAGTAAAAGGCAGATGGGTAGTCAAGGGTAACAAACGAATACACTCGCCGGCGCCTTTTTAAACAGTAATATTCGAGCTGTTTCTTTTAAAGACCTTCCTCGAATCGGTCACTTCCGTATTTTGAGAAAAACTTGTGCCAACGGTATCGCCTGAATTCAGTGTCAAGATACAGCTGAAACATCGTCGTCGCATAGCCCCGATTTTGATGGCACGGGGTTCCTTAAGGTACACCCAAAGCACGATGCACGAGCGCTTTGCATTCCGCCCCCCACGGGAATGCGGCCCCCGCAACGGCAGGGAAACGAACCCGCGACGTCGTGATTGGCATGCAGCAGACAGGCGACTGCAGCTCCGTTTCGCCCGCTGCGCTGCAGAGGTGCCGGTGCCAGCGGGCACATTCCAACGTCCGGCAGAGGCGCGCATCGCCGAGGTCGCGTCGCCCCACGAAGCCATCGTCTCGACCTTGGCGCCCCGCGGGCGCTCCTCGGCCTCGGTAAAGTCGGCCCGCCGCCATCCGGCCAAAAGATGCGAGGCTTCTCAACGAAACAGGAGAGGACCGGCACTCGGGCAGCGGCGGGCGGCGATTAGGCGCGCGCGACAAGCAGCTGCACCCGTTCATCAGGCCCCGCGCTTGTCGCACGCGACAAGCCGACACTCACGCACACGCGGCAAGCACGGGGGGCGCGCTTTCCGCGTCCAATGGCAAGGCGCGGACGCGTGGCCCATTCGAGGACGCACAATTGTTTCGCCGGTCGTGCATGTGTGTGTACTATACATATGCGTGTGGACAGGCAGCGCGCAGGCCGACGACAATAGAAGCATCGCCGCCTCCGCAAAGAAATGACTTCCGCGTACACACGCATGCATTTAAAGGTCCCGTTTGTGTATACGGCGCCTTCTCTCTCCCTCTCTCGGCGTGCGGGAGAAGCCGTATACGCAGGCAACGAGCGCCACGACAACGCGCGTATAAGTGGGCTCGAGAAAACGACAGCGCCGTTTTGTGGCAGCAGCGCTTATCGGTGTCGTCGTTTTGCAAAGTGTCAGTGCCTGTATACGCGTAATAACATTCACTCGAGAGAGGCGGCAGAGATAGCGGCGCTGCATTTAGCGCGCGCGTCTTTGTGCCGCGCGGCCTTCTGCGCAATGTCGCAAGCGCCGGTCGTCGTTGACGCAACGTAACCTCCCTCTCGACCAGCGGTTAACCGCTAAATTTTTCAGCTCGTCGAAAGCGCTTACAAGGGTAAGCACAAATTGCTGGACAGTAGCCGATACACGCAAATAAGGGGTACCGTTGTCAAAGTTTCACTAACAGCTTTCGTAAAGGCTGATTCACACTACGTCGACAACGATTTTGGTCTGCCGACTGATGACGACAGCCGTTTGCAGGATGAAAAACGCTGTCGCCAACAGTCGGCAGACGCGAATCGGTGCCGTGTCGGCCTAGTGTGAATCAGCCTTAATCGGACAATTGATATTTCACAAGAAGCACGACAGCTGCGTGAACCAATCAATATTTAGTTTCACCCGCCGCTGCAGCGCAGTGGCGTGAATCTGCTTCCAAGCCCGAGGTCGCGGGTTCGTTTCCCGGCCACGGAGACCGTATTCTGATGAGGACAAAATGAAAAAAAGAAAAAGAAAAAAGAACACTCGTGTGCCTTTAGGTGCACTTTAAGGAACCCACAGATTGTCAGAATTAATCCGGAGTCTTCCCCTACGCACGGCGTCCATTTTTAACCAACGAGCCAGTCTGGGGACGTTAATCCCTACAATTCAATCTCTTTTTGCGTGTCTTTCAGTCGAGAACCACAGGACGAGAACGCGACAAAGCTGCAGGCATTACAGATTTAGCAGAAGAGCGTCGCACTCTCGCAGACATGCGAGAGCCACGCGATTCGCTGACGAATTCGATGACAGCGAGCAGTCGTCGCACTGCGACGTCAGCACGCGGCTGCAGGGGCACATCAATCGAGCAAGTAGCGCGACAGGCGCGCTGGGACTTTTGATGGACGAGCAGGGCGTTTGCGAGAAGCAGCTGTTGCCGCTGGAACTCGATTAAGCGGCGTATACCGCGAAGCCGGCAGAGAACAATGCCCCTGCTGCAAGTGAGAAAGAAACTTACACAAACGCGTCCCGTTGTCAGACGCTTCTTGATAACCAGCTGTCATTCTCACTGCGCTTCGGTTTCGATCACAGTTCGCGAAAGGAACAAAAATGATACAGTGGAGAGAGAGAAACCTAAGTTTGTTCTTTGCGAAAAGTTTGCAGCGAAAAGAGCACACGAATTTTTCGAAAGCTGCAACATCAGAATGCTAAAAAGCGAAAAGTTGAAGCCGGTAACGTTCATCCGCACAAAACTTGGAAGTCAACCTCCGAGATGATCGAAAGAGATCCATTGCAAGCGTTTTTCCCGATTTCTCCCAACCGCGAAACATTTACAGTCTCCATCACGCTTTCTACCGCGAACACCTTTAATTTTGTCTGAATTTCCTTTCACCTTATATACAATAATACAGAGGGACCTTCACAATTCCGGTGACAGTATACCTGCCTTGATTGGTCCATCCCGCTTTGTAAGAGATAATACCATTGCTTTATTTAGTTAGTTATGAAATTATCGATGCTTTCTTTTTAACCTGTGAGCTATAAAAGGCCAAGCTATATGCTCGTCTTGGCTTATAGTTTGCAGCCATATCACACAAGATGAGTGCTTCTCTTGGGGGTTGCAGTTTCCGTTGCTTTGCGTGCGCTCTACAAAAACAAAGGAAGCACTTGAAACTGTTTTTTCCCCAAAGTAGCTACCCACTTGTCTCATATTTGACTACTAATTGGAAGTCAAATTAATTTCAAATAAATGTCGAGAGTTCTATATATGGCAGCCCTCACCGGTGGAGTCACTTTCATTCGACACATGCACAATGAACTTTTACTCAGTTGGAACAGGAGTATAAAGGAACTCTAGAGACTGGAGCTACTAATAAGGAGCGCAGCCTATTCCCGCATGAGAAGTTTCCAGCATCTTGTCAGATGCCTGCACCAGCGCGAGGACTTGAGCGCCCAAGCTCAAATCCGGGAAAGCCTCAATGTATTTTGGTTGAAAATGAACAATTAACAGTGCACTGGCATTTCTTTTTTCCTTTTTCTTCTCTCGAATCAGAACCCCGCGCGCATAAAGAACCACTTTCGGAAATATTAAGCCGTTAAACGGTTCGGCACTCAGTATCGCTGATCTCTACTTCTGCGGTCTCTAATGAAGCGGCGTCGCAATCAGCTGCCGTGCCGCCGACGTTCGACCGTCGCCTGCAGGCTGGCCGCGCAGCCGTTGCCGCTCCGCTCGTCTTGACACCTGCGCTCTTTAATACGTAAGTGTGGCCGCGGTCGCCCGCACGACGACCTCCACACTTGTGGTGACCCTTTGTATAGTGACTGTCTTCGTCATCGGCGCGGCCTAATGGCGATGCCGCTACGTCTTTAGATAAGGTCGCCTGAAGGATGTCTTTTGTACTCGGTTTTATGCCTAGCAGGAGGCAGGCGACGCGGCGTCCGACACGACCTGTGACGTGTCGGAAGGATGGCTGCCCCAAGTATAGTGGAACATGTTGGAATATGACGTAAACATGACGGATGTTATTAGTACGACAGGTATATAATATGTCGGATCGAATCGTACACCGTGCGCTCCCTGCTTCACATCGTCAAAAGCGGACAATGCACCATTGATTTATTTCTCTCTCTCTCTCTCTCTCTCTTTCAGGTCCTCTAACCGACGAGCGAGTTTCGTCAAGATATACACCCCATTCGCGAATCCGCTCCGTTCCCTCAGCTGCCGGGCATTCCTGTACAGCGGCGTCCCTTCAATTAAGCAGCATCTAAACTGGCGCGTGTAACAACGACGTACGCAACATTCCGCTCCGGTTGTTTACCACTCGCGTCGCTGTTATTACCGGGTTTATTGCCGGGCGTGACACCTCCGGCTGACATGCCCGCAGAGGCCGTAAAACACGAGCGATGCGAGGCACGTGAGCATGTCAGTCTCATGACGTGTTCCGCGCAGAAACATCGACGCCGCCGCGGGACTCTGCCCGGATGTTGCTGCACCACGTCCAGCCAAGAGCGTGAAACGTGTTGTTGACAAAGCTGCGTACATAACCGACTCGAATCGGTGGTCCAAGGTGATATAGTCTGCGTATGTGACCGTGCATATCGTTCTCGTCACATCACCTGAATCCACGAATGAGAGCACCACCAGTTTTTCCTCTTCCACTATAGCCTTGTCCTCTCCTATACATCTTGCCATGCGGCAACTAAATAAAACACATATCTGCGACGGGGCGTAGCCCGTTGCCGGCGCGTACATTTGCTTTTGTGTTGGGCGGTAAGCAAAACATGGACGAGTGGCGACGCTACCTCGAAGTCCCCCCACCCCCCCGCGACAGCGCTTGCGTGGGCTAATAATCGTTCCTTATTCTAAAGTACTGAAGCTATAGCGCGAGATTTGGAAACGTTTCGAGAAAAGAAAAAGGAAAGAAAGGGCCAAAACATACGGGCAAAGATTAAAGAAGACGGATGCTCACAGGAACGTAGAGAATAGCGGTCGAACAAGGGAACGTCGCTGGAGCTAAAAGGGTCTTCGTCTCGTCGAAACGTTTCGGCTCCAGCGGCACATCCGTTGTTTGACCACGCATTCTTTGAGTCTTGGTCACCAAGATATGCGGACCCACCGTGGTGGCGTAGTGGCTATACCGCTACGCTATACTAAGCCCGAGGGCGCGCGATCGAATCCCGGCTACGGCAGCCGCATTTCGATAGGTGTGAAATGGAGAAACGCCCGTGTGCCGTGCATGGGGTGCACGTTAGAAGAACCCCGGGTAGTCAAAATTAACCCGCCGTCCCCCACTACGGCGTGCCTCACAATGAAATCGTGGTTTTGGCACGTAAAACCACAGAATTCAATTCACGATATGGGGACCGTATTCTCGGACGAACGCCTTCCGGCGATATCGCTTTCAGTGCGCGCTTAATTGGCTGGTTGAGCAAAACCGAATGAGCTGTTTGGCTGGTTGAGCACTGCGTTACGCAGTGCTCAACGGTGCACAGAAAGTGATCATCCGAGAATACGTCCCATGAAGTACTGAAATCCCTGGCGCATAATACCGGCGCTCTGGTTATGACGCGAGATGGCAAACTTTCGACCCTTCGTTTTCTCTCCTATATGGTAACGTCTTCTTTTCCGCCAAATAAATGCAATGTCTCGAAAAACGGTTTCGATAGTTGTTAGTGTTCAGCGTCCCCTTAAGGTCACACTCACCAGTGCCTCGCCATGTCACCTACAGCGACCACAATCAACCGCCGACGCACGATAGCGAATTTAGCCATACAGTAACAACATAGTCACGCTAGAACAAGGCCGAACAGCTCCGCGGCGGCGGGCCCGTGTCGTCGGCTCTAGCTTCCACAATGCAATATAAACACACACCGCTATATACGAGTGGCACACACATTGCAGGCCGTATGAGGACGCACGTCGGCGCTGACCGTGACGATGGGACACGTACGTACACATGAAAGCGGTCCCGCATGCATCGACCGTCACGACGGAACAGCACCGACAGCGGAAAAACCGAAACAGCAAAATGGGACAGAAAGAGAAAGCAAGGAGGGAAAGAAGCAAAGCTTGCCACTGCGACACGCAGTTCCCCTCGTTTGCGCCAGTCGCCAGTTTTGCACCTGAGCACACACACACGTGCCGCCGCCATAGCTACACAGACGCCAACTGGTTCACGTGTTTCCACCTTCCGGAGCATCGAGCGGAGAACAGCTGCGCATTTCAGCTTCGTTCTGCTTCCGGCTCTATAAAAAGCTCATCACCCGCGACTTCTGACAGATCGCTACCGTTGCGTTCAGTCTCGCCTGGTTAACTCTTCGTACGCGGGCGCAGACGTGTCACGCGCGATATGCTGCACCTGCCAGCGCGCGCCCTGCAGAAACGGCGACGATGAATTAACCCATGCAGAGAAGCGTCGCGTCGGCACTGACGTGTCCCTGTCGAGGTGACACGGGATCCAGCAACGGTTTCAGAGCGCAACTTGAATATGCTACCGCCGTCTGGTAGAGAAAAGTCACGAAAATGGCGGGACATCTTGCAAACGATAACAGGCGCGCGCCTGTATCCACGTTCGCTTTAGCATAGAATATACTGCAGCACAATGTGTCCAGCCAAGTTTTGTCCGTGACCATATGCGCGTATCGAGAAGCGCATGCGCTCTGGCACGCATGGATGCCTGATAACAAGCCCGGCGCAACCATATATCGAGGCACCACACACTACACACCGGTGCAGCGAGGTCGTCAGGAAATTAAGATGAGCGCTGAATTGCTGACTCGAAATCGCAGCGTGTGCTACTGAAAACTGTTTCCGTGTGTGTTCCGGTATTGCGTGCTGTTGGCACGCGAGGTTGCAGCACAGCTGTTGCCCATAGCGGGTTGACCCATACGAGCTGGCATCAGCGGCGGATTCGCTTGCAGCTCATTTACATAGTTAGATCATCCTACATATATATACAAGATGTAGCTTGACTAATTAAGCGCTTGGCAAGGTATGTATGCAAACGAGGTCGGTAAGGATGTATGCGTCAGGTTCGTGTGAAGAAGGCTGTATAGTTCTCAACTCCACATAGACGGCCACTCATGCAGCAGTATGTATACGAGCTACAGTGCACGCTGATAAAAGTGTCTTCGAAGTACAGATTCGACACTGTATATCTCTTCGACGAAAACTGTTTGTGTTACATGGTGCATGCGCTCAAGTTAGACAGATCTTTAGTTCAAATACTAAAAGCACGGTATATAGCACCAAAGCGCAGAGTATACATGCCTTCGCCATATATACGCATTCTCACGTCGCCCTTTTCTCCCATACATCCGCTTCGTAAGAGCGAATGTAGCTTTTCTCCATTCAAAAGAAAGCCTACATATACGAAAGACTGGACAGGTGTGTGTACTTCGTTCTTGTGCGCTTTGGCACTGTCCGTCCGATACGAAAGGCTGGACTTTTGAACCGGGTTACTTTCATTCACGCTACTCAAACGTGCTGCTGAATCTTTACGGCGACCCTATGTGGTCTACAATGGGAGACTTCTGATCTCTTCGATGATTTGTGTTACATGGCGCATGCGCTTATTGCATCGCGTGTTGCAAACAACAAAATAAATAAATAAATGTGCCTCTGGCTTCCGCTTCTACAGCTCTCGGGGGATCACTTACACTGATCGACAGAACCGCTTGATCACGCTTTAAGCGTCCGTAACGCAAAAACTCCAAGCCAAATGCAGCACACGGAGCTGGCGCTATCGCGGCAAAACGCGATCGAAAGATGATGCGTGTCACGAATACAGGACCACGAGCTGCTTGCTGTTCACGCTAAACCGCGCAGCAATGTGGAAAACACGCACAAGTTGTCCAAAGTATAAGCCGCAGTATGCGGTGGCGTCACGTTTCGACATGGAGATGACGGTTCGTGTGTTTCTCCACCTCGTGTTAACGCAGAAACTTTCGACTCCGAATTACCGCCTAAAGCACGGCGCTCAGTATAGAGAAGACGACAGCGTAGTCGGGAAGATGGCTTCGCAAGGAGCAGCTTATAGCACCATAACGCAGAATGCTCATTGCACAAGCGATCAAACGTTCTCGAGACGGTCACGCGCGTCGATCAGAACCAAGAGGTCAGTACTGATAGTCATCATCATCACCGGTACTTATGTGAAGTGCTACACTGCAAAGTGCGTCTTCGGTATACATCCCACATCAGCAGAGAATGAGTATTCGCAGCGGGATGCACGAAACAACTTTTCCTTGCAAACTCGATAAAGCAGTCCGAACTCTTGCCGTGCATTTCACCGCATCGTCTGCTCCCACAGAGCTATCGGTTGCAGACGACGTGGCTAAGGGTCCGATATAGGTCGCCGAGGAATACACAGCCACCAATTAGGCTCTCTCGTCTGATTGGCTCACGCCAGCGTCACGCCAGAAAAACAACGTACAACATCCTTCCTCCATGCCGCAGATAAATTCAGAAAGACGGAATGGAGAGTGCTCGCAGTCTCCGCTCGATCCAGCGTGCCGCACAACAGGAATAATCAATCGCGTTCTCGGAAAAAACTGCTCTCCGACTTGTTTTCCCATGAGCGTCGTATGCGCGGAAAGAAAGAGTATCCGGAAATTTGCCGTAACGTTCAAACCCACGCCTCCGCCCGCACGACAGGAATACGGGTTCAAGCATACGAGAAATTCAACTATTCCGCACACGCACAAACTGGCGCGCGAGCGAGCGCGCCACAGATCTCGCACACACAGAAAAAGCCACGCACGGAGCGCTCGTGTTAGGGGCCCTGTAGGCCCTGAACGGAAGCCGGAACCCTGTAGCCACTTGGTATCGTCGACAGGAAAACAGAGCGTGACGGCTACGCAACTTCGCGCACAGCGAGAGGCCACGGTCAATGCGAAGATTAATTAGGCAAATTTATCATCTCTGCTTGAATATATATATATATTTTTTTTTTCAGTAGACACTATAGAACTCACGAGCGCGAACGCGTTTGCAGAAACCAGTCATGCATATATTTGTGGATTCTTTCGAGCCGGGAGTTGAACTAGCAAATAAACTGCATCTTATAGTAATCAGAGCAGAACTATAAAAATTTCCCATCGCAAGGTGGAAAGCTTGAGCCAAAGCACGCGATTCTCGAGATAGCCACGGGAATTGCGGTCTTCTACCTTTATTTTATTTTATTTTTATTTTTTTGGCCCATGTATTCATAACGCGTAGTCTCGCGAGCCACGCATCATGCACGCATATACGACGAAAGGCCGAGAAGGAAAAAAAAAAATAAAAAGTTGCGTCGCCCATTACAAATAGAAGCCAACGGGTTTTGAAGATTTAATTTTTCAAATCATACGTGTTTGTGCATTGGTTTGTGGAGCCTAATGTGCGACATATGTGGTTCTATGACAAGTGATATCAAGGATACTACAAGCAAGTTATATACTTTCTCTTAGCACTGCTTCGCGCGCTCTTGTCAGAACCTCATGTGTGTCATATGTCTAATCACACAACAACCTAGAAAAAGCGGTGAACGTCGCAAGGATGTGCATCAAAACGCCCGAGACCACAGCAGTTATTCCTCGAGTGCGTGCTGGATTTCACCACAATTAACGACGCGCCGCCGCGGACTCTTTTCTAAGGCTCGTAGTGTGTGTGTGTGTATGTATATACAGGGTGTCCCAACTACCATGCAGCAAGATTTAAAAATATGCAAATGCCACGTAGCTGCACAAAACCAAGGTAATGCTGTTCGCCGTCGCTCGGAGATACTCAGAGTATCTTTTTTTTTGCATTCCGCCTAATTAGATAATTAGTCGTAATTATTTAATCAACTTCTCAAATAATATAATTATATGAAAATTGTCAATGAGAAAATTGTACAGCAACAATAGCAACTGCCGATACAGCTTTTTGTTGCTGAATACGTGCTACATAAAATTGTTTTTCTGAGTGTGAAAGAAGCCCCCGAATACATGCAAGATTGCCGCGCGACCGGCCGTTCGAGGCACTCTGCGTATATTCGCGGGCATCTTTCACGCTCGGAAAAACACTTTTATTTAGGACGTATTCAGGACCAGACAGCTGTATCTGTAGCTTCTCATGTTGCTCTACAATTTTCTCATTGACACTTTTCATCTAATTATAATATTTGAGAAGCTAATTAACAACGACTAATTATATAATTAGGCGGAATGCAAAATATACTCTGAGTATCTCCAAGCGACGGCGAACAGCATTACCTTGGTTCTGTCCAGCTACGTGGCATTTGCATATCTTAAATCTTGCTGCATGATAGTTGGTACACCCTGTACATATGCGCCTTATTGCCAGTGCAAATTCGTGAATGTGCATCTCAACCAGCGATTGGTGAACAAGAGCACGTACACTCATGAGCAATATGAGAGGAAACACCGAAATCCTTTTTAAGCAGCGATTATCCATGTTATGTCAATTCTAATCTGACATCATAATGCTAGAGCAAGTAGCTTTCCTGCCGAACATTCGATTGGGCACTTCTGTGCGGGAAATGAGTGCTTAGCCACTACAGCATCTTGAAGGCAATTTAGGCGTTCCCTTTCGCGTTGTTCGAAGTGTGGTTTATGCCAGCGGCGCCAGAGAGAACTCGCTAACGCGAGCTAGGCGATCGAGCCATCGCCATAGGCCAGATGTACGAAAAACTCGGTAAAACTGTATACTGCAGGCGCTATAGCTTCTCGCTTTGCGTTAAACAAACGAGGAAACGAACTCGGGGAAAGAAACGGCTCCGTATAGCTGCTCCGAAATCGAGCACTCTCCAAGCGAGCGCCGTGTAACACACAGACACCGCGCGGGAGCCGCACGTGGCCATATAGCCGGACGCCCGAGCGTTGTAATTCACCGTAATGGCCTCCATAAATCTGCCCGGCGCACTGCACGGATCCGCTGCGTGTGCGCGGAAACACGGACACAGGGCGGCGTGCCCACATTACGAGCCGGCATTGCGGCGGCGGGGGTCTTCGGTCGAGCCACTGAAAATCCCGGAAGCCACGCCTGTCCGTCCGCCCAATGGCGCCACCGGAAAGTTGGAGCGTTTCCGGTCCGCTGCAAGGATGCAACGGGCCTCCGGAGAAGAGCGGAGCCTCAGTCTATGACCAAGATGGCGTGCGGTGCCCAAACACACACGCGACATTTCGTAACAATTGCTTCCGGCGGCCAGCATCAACGTCTTCGTAAGCACATGTAGACAGATTCCACTGCTCGTATGAAATGAAATGGGGGCAACAACAGATATATATATATATATATGTATATATACACACATATATATATATATATATATATATATATATATATATATATATATAAAGGGGGGGGGGGGTTATGTGCACGTATAGGTGCCATGCCAACGGTTGCGTTAGAGCTAGCGCATGATTATTACGCCGCCTCAATTCTGTAGAACGAACTCTCGGTTTCGTTCGTGCATTTAAGCGCCCGACACCACCTACAAATTGCATATGTAACGTATCGTCCAGAGTGACAACAAGGATGAAGGACAAACGCCACGGACCATGCAAATTGTCGGAAAAACAAACGACACGCTGAGTGTAGAAATAGAAATGCTAAGCATGAGAGGAAGTTGATTTAATTATAACCGAATTTATTTATTTATTTATTTATTTATTTATTTATTTATTTATTTATTTATTTATTTATTTATTTATAATTATTCATGTACCCTAAGGGCCCGAGGGCATTACATAGAGGATAATGGTTCACATACATGAAATCAATACATAAGGTATACACAAAGAAAAAAATTCTAACAGGAACGTATACAAACTATTAAAAACACAAAATGCTCTAAGTAAAAGAGAAAACAGCACTGAATCAGCTAGCTAGGCTGAACATTCATGTCAATAAGGAGTACACAGTGAGCACTATAGGCAATACAGAATTTCACACATTAATACGACCATATGTGTAAGAAAATGAGACGTGTACATATAAGCGTTCACACCCCAAGATGACTTTTTAATTTGTGAGCGAAGTCGTCATGGTCGGTGATACAGGCAATGGCTACTGGTAGGTTATTCCATCAAGAGGTGAATTTAAGAAAACGTTAATTGTGGCAAAGAAAGGTTTTACTTTGAATTGTTGGTCGAGACGCGAAAACACTCGAAAGGCAGGTTTGCTAAGAAATGGTAATTGGGAGCCGCTATGGTAAACATTGTGAAAAAGAGACAAAATTGGTAGCAGTCTGCGTGATTTCAGAGAAGACAATTTTAGGGATATTTTTGTTTCACTTAAGCTGGATGTTAGACAGCAATGTTTTGCTATGAAACGGGCCCTTTTGTTCTGAAGTAATTCGAGTTTCTTTATTAGCTACGCCTGGTGAGGATTCCAGATTTGAGATGCGTAATCCAGTTTTGAGCGAACAAATGTTTTGTAAGCTAAACGATTTGTATCAGAATTGGCGAATGCAAGTTGCGCGTAATGAATCCGAGCGTCTTACATAAGCTGCTAATTACAGCGTCAATGTGCATATTCCATGATAAATCCGACGCTAAATGAACGCCTAAATACGTAATGTTGGATACAAATTCAACTGGCCTGGTATTCAATGTGTAGGAATGCATTAATGGGTTTAGCTTTCCAATGAACGAAACGGGTTTTGCTTTGTTTAGATTTACTACCATTTGCCAGTCCTGGCACAATTACTTAACTCTTTCCCTACCATGGAGAAAATAGGTGTTTTTTGTATGTTACGGCAGATGGTTTCTTTCTGAAAGAACTACTGCACTCAATATTTAATGTAATACATAAATAGAAAGAGAAATGAATGCACTTTTCACGCATAAATGTTTTATTAACGAGATGTATGTCATAAAAATATAAATAGTTTATTAAAATCAAGATGGTGCGGACAAAATTGAACAAAGTTTTAAAGACACGCTTGTATATACAAGAAAAAAATCTTACGAAAATTATGAGATATACAAAATGTATTGCCGTCTATTAAGCACTATCTCCGAAAAAAAAATCAAAATTTTTCATTGAACAGGTATTTCGCTACAAAAATTTAACTGCAAGCACTACAGTTGGGCGTGCCGGGCTGCGGCCGCCGATGTTCCAGGCTGGTTTGCGTCATCGTCGCTTTCAGACTCAAAGTCCGACGAAAAGTCAGCGTGCTCTGACTCGTTGCTATTCGATGTATCGATAAGATCAGCCACAGAAGCAGTGGAATCGCGATATTTGCGATCTCCCGGAGCGCGCGCGCCGTTTCAGGATTGATTGATTAAATAACTTTTTTTTTTTTTCAGTCCTGCAGAACGCGTATTAGCACGTCGCAGGGCGCTCCCACATCGGGACCGATAGGCCTAGCCTGCCAGCCGCATCGTGGGCCTGCTGGACAGCCCAACGTTGCTCAACCAGAAGTGGGTTGCGGAGAGCCGCCTCACACCTAGCTGAGCTGAGGTCAGGGCTTGCTATGAAGATACATCCCCAGAGCTGGACATTTTTAACGCGACAGCGTTAAGGGCCCCATGTCGCAGAAAATCCGGCGTCGGCTTCGGCGTCTGGAGGAAATAATCATGCCGAACCACATCATCCCGAACCACCCCGACCACACAGGGCCATCGCGTGGCGCAAGGCATTAGTGAAGAAAAATTGAATTTCTCAAAGTAAGATCCATCAAAAAAAAATTACACCATCTTCCCGAGGGGAACCATGGGCTGATGCGGAGCATCGCGGTCGTTATAACGGCGTTAATTACGTTGTTATTACGGTGTTATTAACGTTAACTTGGTGTTATTACGTTTTTATTACGTGTTAACTTGCGTTGGTCACCATCACATCGCGTGAACGCCGTGCTGCTGCTCGACGTTCTCGAACCGACGCTGCTTCGCGTTGCCGAAGCTCAGGATCCGCTGCTCGACGTTCACGAACCAACGCGGCCTCCCGTTCTCGAAGCTCAGGATCCGCTGCTCGACGTTGACGTTTCGAAGCGGCTTCGCGTTCTCGAAGTGTGGAATCCGCTGCTCGACGCTGACGTTTCGAAGCGGCTTCGCGTTGGTGAACTGAATCTGGATCCGCTGCGCGTCGCCGACGTTTACGTTCTGCGTCGCGAGATCTTCTCTGCGCAGCCTTGTCTTCAGAGGTGCTCGCGGTTCTGTTAATGAACAACTGGCTGCTGCTGTTTGAAGATGTGCCAGACAGTTCGTTGACAGATTCGTTGGCGTCCATTCAGCGCATCGGACGGCGCAGCGTGACTAAACCGAAGCAGCAACTGAGGCAGCGGCGCATGCACCGGGTTTATATAAGCAGCTGGCGCGGAGAGGAGGAGGAGAGAGGCGCACATGCGCGCGCTATCGCACAGGTGGCGGATGAAGACACGGAGGGAGAAGCGCGTTATCGAACAGATGGCGTGGAGAGGGGGAGAGAGGCGTTATCGCACAGCCGGCGTGGACAGACTGAGGAGAGGTGCGGACGGACGCCGACGCCAACGACGCCGCGGGACAGGCCGCCGCTATAAGATGCTCCGCATCTAAAATCGTAAAGTGATGTGAACGGAGCCCGATAACGCTATCGCGTTCCACTCTTAAAGGCGAAGCTTAGGCGTCCTCCAAAATTTTGCGTTCTGCTTTGACAATCGCTAAACTTCGGAGCGCGTTTAAATATCACCGCCTAGCGGGAAAAAAAAGCGAACTGCTTAGAAAACAAAAACATAGTTCTAGCTCCTTCACGTCGGATAGCGCAATATGTCCGTGAGCGGCGCGGAAGTTCTCGAAAGCGGCATTTGGAAACCATCGATAGAGGGCTAACGATGCCAAATCGGCGCAGTACGGAAAGAGTTAAACTATGCAAGTCGCACTGGCACGTTATTAGCATCCTGAGTGTTAGTCACCTGCCTGTATATCACGAAATCATCCGCAAACAATTTTACTGAAGCGGTCATGCAATTATATACATTTATATCGTCAATGTATGTTAGAAGTAAAATCGGTCCGAGCACCGATCCTTGTGGCACTCCCGATTTGCCATGTACTAATGGAGAACAATGTTCGTTTACTACAACGGATTGACAGCGGTTAGTTAAAAAATCTGTTATCCATCTGATTACGCGAGTGTTTATGTTAAGGCTCGTAAGCTTTTTTTATTATCATTATTATTAGACGCATGTGAAGGGCCTTGTCAAAAGCTTCTGTAAAATCTACAAAAACGGCCTCGATTTGGGACAAATCGTGTACAGCAATATGCATTTATGTAATTAACTCGAATAATTGCGTCTCGCATGACCGACCGCGTTGTTAACATAACCGTGTTGGTTAACGAAAAAAAAAGTTATCCCCTATATAAGTATTTCATGAATGCAGGTGAAATGACGTGCTCGAGAAGTTTGCTAGCGATACTAGTTAAATAGATTGGCCTGTACGTAATTAGTTGGATCAGAACGGTCTCCTGATTTCTATACAGGGATTACACGATATAGTTTCCAATCGTCTGGTACATAGTCCGTACGTGTCAAGAGATTGTTGAACAACAGCAGATAGCAAATGGCATATACGGCTGATTTTGTTATCTTAAAAAGCTTAGGGCATATGTTGTCTGTCCTGGTGCAGAATGTGCAGGGAGGCGATCAATGACTGCTGATATATGCCTTCAGCAGCGATTAGTATATCTTGCATAGTGGACATTAATGAAGAAACGAGTAGGCTATATAGATGACATCGAGCTAAGGGGAATTACGAGGTGGTGGTAGTCAGCACATGAAAAAAATGTCACAGTTTCGCCCTAAGGGCGAAGCAATGAATGCGATAGCAACACAGCAATGTCATACGAAGTAAGGTGAGCGGTTTTGGTAGCAATATGAATTGTAGTAAACATGAGCTGATTAAGTAAGCAGGTGTGCTGCGGCGTAAGTAGACCGACATTAAGAGAGACTCGATGACCACGAGAAGGCGCGTGTGAAACGGTGGTGTTGATGAGAAGCGCTTCGCGTGGGCAGCGCGCGTGCGAAGGGACACACCTGTAGCGCTGCACTGCCGATCCGGGCAGCATTACATGTGTAGCGTGCGTTGGAATATGTGGCCCGACTATTACTAACTGAATGAACAAGCGTGGTGTGAGCGCGCACAAACAAACATGAATAGATCACACTGAATGACTGCAGACAACGACTGTCAAAACGCTGGCAGCAAGCCCATATGCGGTCTATCGCTTCAACGGAAACTGAGCGGCGAATGCACGGCGCATAAAGGTCAGAGCCGTGTGGAGATAAGAGACGGTGCGGGAGAGCGAGCGACGAGCGCGGTTGTTGGCAGAGTAGAAGTGCGCCCCCCCCCCCCCCCCCCCCCCCCCCCCCCGCGCTCCCTCCGGCGCTGGCTTCCCGCTTCCTTGCTTGCGCGTGGGTGATTGAGTGCGTTCGCTCTCCGTGATAGCGCGCGTCCCCGCACGCTTCCGCTCGGGCATACGGCGCGCGGCGAAGATTTTATCTATAGGGAACCTCACGGCGACGGCAGAAATCTGGTTGAAGTGTCCATATAATTGCTATCGCAATAAAAGCGAAACAAATGCGGCCAGTGATATGTTCTATACATGCGTATAGAACATATTGCTTTCCGTCGAGAAATGCTGCAGCACTGTGCTCTAGACGACCTAATAAGCGCGGCAAGCAGGAAAAAGAGCGGCAGCGCGCTGTCAGCGAGTCGAAACCACGGCCGCTCGCGATCAAGAGACAACGTCAGCGACTATAGTATCGGCTTAAATTAAGTACGCGCTCCGTTCCACACTGGAATGCATACAACACCCGACGCGTGCTGCTCGAGCCAAAATGAACAGACGACGCTCTCACCGAGATGGACACGTACGATCGCGCTCCTGATTGGCTGATGCTAACTCCATATACTCCACTCCAGTGCGGAGCATACTAATTCGCAAAAGCAGATAGAAACAGAACGACAGGCTGGCACCAAGTTCAGGATTAACGTCGGATCCAGTTTGTGCCTGCGCAATACTTTCGCCGCTTTGAACGAAGTTACGCAACGGACAAGGCTGGAAACGCATTTCTCCGAGGCACTTGGGAAAGGGCCGGCATGCAGCAGCGAAAACTGTTCCGCAGGTGCGATCGCGTCGTCGACGCGTGACGAGCGACGCTGTGAGCATCGAAAATGAGGTGTCCATATATATATCTCGGAGAAGATACTTTCCATACAAGCTTTTTACGCTCCGTCCCCATCAATCCCGCGGGAGGAGCGCATTAATTTTTATGCACATGGCCGCAGTCAGGCGAGCAGAAGTGAACAGGCAAAATTTCCCCGACGTTCTTCTTCGAGAGGCGCCAGCGGCACGCGCAGCCGCTTTCAGACACGTCTCTTTATATATAAGAACCATGTAGTTCCACGTATAGATCTGAGCCACGCAGAGAAGAAAAAAGAACTCAATCGAAGAGCTATATAGTATCAGCGCTATCAATCATCCACGCTAGCATGTCAACCTCCAAGCCGCATATGTATACGAAAGCGTGGAGGACGCGAGCGCGCACGATTGAAATGATCGCAGTTGAAACAATCAAACGGCGTGTAAGAGGACCAGCAGGACCTCGCACACTGGGGAGGCGCACTGGAACCGTTCAAGCATGAAAAAAGTGATCGTAATCAGTATACCTATATAATTGCTAAGCCAGACGTTAAGCCGGTACAGACGTTTAGCTCCAAAGTAGTACGGCTATATACTACACACTTGTACAACCGTGTTTGACAGCCATGGAGTCCCAGCAATGTAATGCGAAGGGATTAAAGGACGCCACTGCAGCGGCTCGCGCACGCAAGAACCCAAACTCTACCCAAAGGCTATGGGACCCAAGCGGCTTGAGTGCGCAGGCGGAACGCACGCAAGCCGCTCGCGTCCCCTAATCCTCCCTCATTTGAAACAGCGCTTTGTTCCAAGAACTTCGCAGATCCGCGAGAGACGTTGACAATATATGGAAGGCTCACCGTCACAATCATGAACTGAAGAACGTATATGTACTGTCACTGCAGGGGTATCCAACCGCTGGTACACAGCATCCCCACCATAATTTATAAATTTAATAAACAAGGCGTGAAATTCGACGTGACTCAAGGTGAAGAGAATACGCAGCAAAACAGCATCGGCAAGCGCGCATCTCGAAGCTGATTTGCATGCATCCGCGCGCACTCTCCTCCGTCAGGCGGCGAGATGACTTGCACACGGGTAAAAGGAGGGAACCATAATCGTGCGGTAAGTACAAACAAAGTTATCGAGTGGGTTGAAATCAACTCGGCCTCGCGGCCCCGTTCACGGCCTCAGCGTGGAGGTTCTCGGGAACAAAACAAGGTCAATCACTCACCCCATGTCGCCAAATTTACCTGAATGAGACGGTACATAGCGCATCGGTTTCCCAGCACACGTCGGTGCAGCGCTTGCATGAGGCGTCCGAAAGCAGATGGAACCTGTTTCCGGCAAGTGAGTTTCCCTAAGATGCCAGAGGTCCATGTGGCATGCCCTCTCTCTCTCACCCTTCTCGCAATGCGCCGGCGTTAAGCTCTGGCCCACGGTGCACAGAGTACATATCTTACACCGTGCTCTGGCCGTATCAATGCCGCGTCGCCTTGCTTACCACTGCCGTCGATGTGCCACAGATGCGGCGCGACGCGCCTTTGTCGCGTTCACGTAAACATGGCTACTGTGAATACTTAAATTTATTTTATTATTGGTTTACGGGGAAACAAATGTTCCGGTCGGCAGCTGGACATCGGGAAGCGGAGAGGAAGGCTTGTAGAGGTTATAGCTTTTAGAAAGAATACGCGAGGAGCTAGAGGTCGGAGACACACGAATATGTGAGCTCCCTTACCATGCAATGCCTTTTCCGCCCCTGTAAATTACGTAATGCTGAACAACTGCGGCGTTTTCCTTTTTGCAGCGAAGCTGTTCACCTCTACCCCCCCCCCCCCCCCCCCCCCCCCCGTTTACGTCCCCCTTTATACCCTGGGCGGCTCGCGTCCGTATCGTGGACACGAACGGAGCCGATTGTGCACGTGGCCTGAGCTTCTGCGGTTATACGTCACACGCGTTCGTGGGGGGAAAGACGGAGTCTGTGCACATGGCCTGCGCTTCCGTGGTCATAACGTCAAGCGCGTCGGAGGTGCCGGCGCGACTGCAGCAGCGGTTGCGGCAGGTGCATGGGAGGTGCGGTGACCGCGGCGGCGCTTGTGTCGGCGACTCGGCGTAGTGTGGTGCCGTGTGAAAAAAAAAAGTATGATTTCATAATGTATGCAGCATAAACAGCTTCGCTGGTAATCCGTCCCCAGATGAATGTTGCAACCCCACGAATTTTCTTTTTTTCGTTGCTGTAGCCGTATAACTAAATTACGTTTCAGAGCATATAGAGGCAAGCAATTCTTTATCAAGATTGCGAGGCAACCACATGGAGCGCATTTCTGGTGGATTTTAGGAGCGGTGGTCCCCCGGCGCCAGCTCTTCCATTTAGCGCCGCACTATAATTAAGCGGCCCAGGAAGCCCAAATAGGCATCACTGATTGCACCAAGAAGATCTAACCTCGTGGAATTTAATATATATAGTGGCTGTAATTACATTGCGGCTATATTCTAAGATCACGTAGACGCCGGACGATGCAACAATGAAACTTTCCACGCAGTTTTGGTTTCTGACTTTGTTAAGCGCTGCACGTGAGTCCCGTTCCACTTGCGTTGCTTTGTTTGGTGCATATCGAGCAGTGTGTCAAGAGGCATGCACTAGACAGACATAAATTCCATTCAATGCGGTTGCCAATTAACCCGCTGAATACGGAACTCGACAAGGTATTTCTCGATGCAGTGTACGTGTACTTTTTTTTTACGTAAATTAGAAGTCTTAACCACGATTTTGTCATGACGAGGCCAGCGCAGCGGAAGTCGCATCCCCGAAGAAAGGCGGCGTCGCGCCCATAGACAAAGGCGAACACACGAGTTGGTGTCCACAAGGAGAATGGGCCGCATAATGGATCATGCGACGTGCTCGCGCAGGAGAAACAAAGCGCGCGCTACTAATGGAACAGCGAGGCGAACGCTTCGAGTATATACGTATATGTACGAGTCCCGGTGGGTGTCAGAGTCCGAAGTACCGCGACCAGAGGGGTTATGTTGACGCCACTCTTTATTTGATAAATGCGGTTTTGTGATCTACCGGGGGATAGACCGCTGCTGTCGCCTCATCCCCTATCGAAACGGCCTAATCACAAAGAACCGTTGCGTAAGAGGCGTTTCGGTAATCTAGACCGTGACGTTAATCTAGATGTGATGCTCAGCGAGCCCTCACAATCAGCGGGCGTAGTTCCAAGAGAACGGGTACCGAAAGTCTCGATAGGCGGGGGCGTGCTTCCAACAGAATGTCTGATAAAGAAGCGCTGTCGAGGGCAGTGGTTAAGATGCATGGATGGTATGCAGTACATATAGTACCAGAAGTAAAAACATGGCGGGGGCGCAGTAATTATATAGAGGCTAGAAGCTTCACTGGTCTAAAAAAATGTATGGGATTTTACGTGCCAAAACCACGCGATTTGATTATAAGGCACGCCCTAGTGAGGAACTCCGGATTAATTTTGACCACCTGGGGTTCTTCAACGCGCACCCAATGGACGGTACAAGGGCGTTTTTACATATCACCCCCATCAAAATGCGGCCGCCGCTGCCGGGATTCGACCCCGCGCGTCCTCGGGCTTGGTAGCGCAACGCCTTAGCCTCTTGGTGGCGCCAGCGCGTTGGTAATGCACGCGCCTCCCATCTGCAAGCACATCCGACGGCCTTGCGATGCGATGGAGAGCAAAATTCGTGGGAAGGGAACGATTGACACAAAAAGATCAGGTACAGTGGGATACGGACAAATTTGGCGACATCTTTGTCCAGTAGTGGGCGCGATATGCAACTGTCGACAATGACGACACTTCATTTTATTTTAGTTTTATTTATTTATTGCAGGTATGTGGCCAGAGTCATTCGCTGCAGCGCCGTAACTTAGTGCAGTCACTATCGGAAGCCGTCATGCCGAAGCGATCGTCAAACAGCCCTCTTCGGCAACAGGAACTACAGATAACGCGGTGAGCTGCACAGCAAGGCTGCAGTCAGCAGAGAAAAAAAGAAAGGAAGAAAAAAGGAAGAAACAAATAGGCGGAAAACAGAAAAAGAAGCAAATGATTCAATAAATTTTACAAATGAAAGCTCATCGTTCTCTAAACATCTGTTTGCAAATTACGCAAAGCAACAGCTGCAACTGTCAGCGGGTCACGTTGTATAATCTTCTATATATAGCGTTTCAATATCGCCTCATTCAGCTGACAATACGGCGAACACCTTGACAAAAGGAAACTACCGAGACTAGATTGAGTAGGTTTCAGCAGAGCCACAATTAGGCATCCACTTGAACGACGTTGGGCGCGGAGCGGCTGCGTTAAGAAGAATGTGATTAAGGGTTTTCATGCCGCTTGGAGAATCGCGCCCAAGCCACTGGATACAAAAGGCAGCTTTCGTAGCATATATCAAATACACATGGCTTGGTACCTCGAAGATCGTACACGGCTTAAATCAGCGTTTACCACTGCTATGAAACCGCGCGGCGATAACAGCGGCGTCCGTGCCAATGACAGCGGGCTAGGAGAATGAAAAATAAAACAGATAATTACAACACGCGGCTCCTGACTTCATGCAAGCAGTTTGCTTGCGTCCCAGTTTTACGCTAACTAATGAGACATTATTATAAAAAGGTAACGGAATGAGAAAGAAAGCGAAACAATATACAACAGGAAGTAGTTGTATATAGCCGATTCTGGGCGAGTAATCGGAGCGCAAAAAAAAAAAAAACAATTAAAAAACGACCATAAACAGGCAACGAGATAAAGAGATAACGTTGACGCCGAATATGTCGCTCTTCACACCGCCATCGACGTCGCCTAGACAAGGAACATGCAGAAAACACGCTGCCTCAGCCAGCGATAATATCGTTCGCGAAGCCCGCTAAGTTACGCCAGGAGATTCGGGCTGATAAGTGATAAAGAGAAAGCAAGGAAGGTAGCGAATATCTACAGTGTGGCCGCATTCAAGTCGGCGCAAATTTCATACTCCTGGCAACCGACGGCAAGACCACGGGTGGCCTGTTTTTTGCACCCATAGTCACAATGTCACCACGCCAACCGCCCCCCCCCCCCCCTGGTTTTTTTTTTTTTTTTTTTTTTTTTTACGGCGTATTTCTGCGGTCGCCGTGATGCTCCGTATAAAGTTCAAGGGCGCGCCATATGCTGTATGTGCGAGTGAAAATGCGCGAGGGCGAGACGACGAAGGTGGCTCAATCTTGCGAACGTAAGGGAGGAAAGCGGGGAGCAAGCGCGCCGTCTTCCGTCGTATGCAAGGCACCGGGAGGGGGGGGCAGGAAGGAGGGAGGGCGGTCGTATGGGGCGGCCGCGCGGGCCCGATCTTGAAAGCCATCTGCGATGGGGACAGAGTGCGAGTGCTGACAGCTGCGTGTGCGCTGTGTTCTCGACGCCACGTTCGCGTAGAAGCGAGAAGCAGCACGAAGGTCACTCGCTGTCATAACGCCGCAGCAGCGATATGACAGCGAGTGTGCGCCGTAATCGAGTGAGATGTGTTCATGTTTGTTTGTGCGCGCGTGACACCATGCTAGTTTTCATTTAATTAGTAAACGAATGTTTACAAGTTTATACGACCGATAAAACTACATCATTTATTGTCTACTAATTAGTAGTTGTCTACTAATTTGCTATCGGAATATCGATGCTTCGCTTTTCGGGCGAAACTGGTATATATATATATATATATATATATATATATATATATATATATATATATATATATATAGCATTTAATAAGTTGAGATTGACGCCGCGTAGTTTTCATAGCCACTGTTATTGCGTTATTATCGCGCGTGGGTGCTGTAATATGGAAAGTGAGTCCAGCTCTTGCATGGTGCTTCTCGATTCGTTAATCCCTCTGCCGTCCCAATGCTGTCGCGTTAACCTCCGAATCAAAAATGAAACGCTACCAAGCACGGTCGATGAGGAAAGAAAAAAAAAAGGGGGGGGGGGGGGGGGGCAGAAACGTATCGACCTGTACGGGGGTGCATAAATATGCAGCGCGTCGCCGGGGTCGATTAACGCGAAAGCAGCTCCGCTCGTCGATCAATGAGCCGTTATTCCAGCGGTGATACACCGCGGCCGAGCAGGGCGGCGATATGACATGCCGCACACGCACGGACGAGAGCTCCTTCTGGAGAACCCACTGGGGGTGGATGTGGACAGCGACGCCATCCGCATACATGCACTGCCTATTAAATGCCACAGCAATGGGCACGTGCCCAGGCAAAGTCGGGAACTGCTTTACATCCGCCGCTAAAATAAGACTGGCTGCACCGTTTCGCTGCTAAACCGCTATCGGACCGCGGGAGATTAAACACGCGCGACTTTTAGCGGATTATACGTATCGCAACACACACACACAATACTCGCCAGTAGGAAGCTAGCAAACGAAACACACATGTAGTACACGCTGTTCTGCACTCAGACATGCAACGCGGATTAAATCAAGCAGCGTCAATCTCTCGGCAGTCAAATCACGCGCGAAGGGCCCCGAATTACGGCCCAACGGCATCTTGCCTGGTTTGATATGTCACGTGATTTCGAATCGGCGGCTTCGATGCTTCTTGTGAACGTCCAATCCAGGGAGTTATGTAGAAAGAAGTCTCATGGTCACATCTAATGCGAAGAGATTGAAGCGCGGAAGACGCAAAGCGGATTAGGGAACAGAACTTTTGGGATTACGATCATACTTATGCAAGACGTGGATGTTTCATCGAGAGATTTCTGCACGGGCCTGCAAAGCGGGAAAGTTGGACAAGTTCTTCGAAAGTATAAATGCTCTCAAATATCAGCTTGGCAATCATGAGCAGTTCGCGCGGCTTCAGTTTTGAACGCCAGTTCAAGGCACAGCGCTCTTTAAGTCATCAGCGGCCCAAAGACCGATCCTGTTGTCATTGTCCACGACAAAATGAAATACCACGAGGCAAGATGCACACACAGTTCGTTTGTGCGCGACCTCAATGGGTTTGGTAACTAGCCCTGGGCGATTTTGTGGATTCCATTCGGTCGAGATGCCTGCGTCTCGGTGAGGACCACCAACCACAGGTCTGGCATCTTCTCGAAAAGTATGAGCCGCGTCGTCTAACACCGTGTAAAGTCACGTCCGAGACTCCGAAAGCGAATTCTGAACGTCACTCGAAAAATGCTACCACCGCAAAGTTTGTGTCTAAACTCGAAGTCGGAGCGCGCTCACGTTGTCAACGCGAATTCGTCGAGCTTGACAAATTACATCTTCGGAACTTGGAGCAACGACCATACGTGAAGCACAGTCGAGTGTAGTACGACCCAACCGTGTGTGCAGCATCAAACCTGAGGAAATTTCGAAAGCGTAGGAACGCAAAGGCAAACGAATAAAAAAATAAAAAATAATAATAAAAAAATACGCAGTACTTGTTGAAACGGAAGGGGGACCTAACCGGCCGACTTCCCGTCCGTCCTGATCCACTATCTCGAGAAATCTAGACGGCCTAAGCATAAAGAAAAGCAATCGAACAGGCGGAACCACTACAGCGTCTCGAAGTGGAACGGGCCGCGTGACGCGCACAAGACACGCCGCCGCAGCGTCGAAGCAACGGAATTCAATCAGACAACGCATCAGAAATCAATCCGGCCCAGAGTGGATCAATGAGCGTTAACAACGCTTAAGCTCGACTATTCGGCCGAATTCGTGCGGTTCGCACGCTCCGTCCGACACGCAACGACCGCATGCACGCTGAAATGCTCGCCGATCATCGGACAACCGGCGACCCGATCAGCTGCCGCTCACTCCGGTGGTGATTTTGAGCGCTGGTCGGTTGCACCCTCGCGTTGACCGCGGGTTTCGTTCTCCTCTTCGCGCAGCAAAGAAAAAACACGCACACTTCCAGAGAAGTCTATGGGTTTGTCACGTGTGATACGGGGTGGAAGTCGCGCGTGCATAAAGGCATTTTGCTGAACAAGCGGCGAACACCAGAGCACCAGTGAGGGGCGGCGACTGGCATGACGGCTCAGAAGTTCATTCGGGAGCAAAGCCAGCAGAGAAGATGTCGCTTACCTGGCTATGTAAATCTCCGAGCGATAGCCATAGCTTATGTCCGTGAGTCCAGTGGAGGTGTATGCACGCAGAAGTCTTCTCGGGCAGACGAGCGATCACCGGCGGCAGCACCCAATCCTATTCGAAGGGCTCCGCACGACTGCTACACACAACGCAACACCACCGCACGCACCTCACCGAGCCTTATCCAGAATGCAGAGGAGCCCACAGGAGAACCGGAGAGCAACCAACGCCGCGCAAGTGGATAAAAAAAAAAAAAGCAAAGAAACAAGGAGCCCAAGCAAAACCTAAAGCGGAAACTCCGCATCTAACTGCCAGTTCAGTCAAACTCGCCGAGACAGGTGGCGCCATCTGGGTGGAACACGACATACCTTAAACACAGCGTCGCCATCTGTTACGCTCAAGAAGCATCTGTGCCTCACTTAAATGCTTTACTGAAGCTTAATCTATTAATTCTTTTAAAATTATTTACATATAATTTTTTTCTAATTATTCATAATTAGGTTTTGACAATAAATAACGTTTCTTTTTTTTTTAATGAATGCATGCAGGAGCAGACGATAAGTGGGCAGCTAGCAGACGACACCAGTGCGCGCTTCAATATCAAGTGCTGTTGCTCTTTTATTTTAAGCACCAGTGCTGAACGCTGTGCTATTTATTTATTTATTTATTTATTTATTTATTATTTATTTATTTATTTATTTATTTATTTATTTATTTATTTATTTATTTATTTATTTATTGCCTACACTTCGTTAACGATCTAGCCACCGTAACTTCGTCTAGGCTCGTGCAGACCAGTGTAGTGCCGGGCAGATGCTATGACATCAGAGCCGACTGCGGTGTCGTCTTTTGCATCAGCAGGCAAGAAGCGCCTGACATTGCACTTAGCCTGACTTCCCGCCCACCGGCTGCGTATATGTCCTTGCCTTAGCACTACACGCCGACGTACTAGTTTCATTTCAACATTAGATTTAGTCAAACTGCAGCTAAATAGATCGCGAATGCGCAGCGCACAAATACAACTTATCTTCGCATAATACAGCATGGAGTACGAAACAGCCGCGAATAAGACAATTTTATATTCTGGGAATATTAGCACACCGTCCTCTGCGACACACGGTCACTCCAGAACTTCGCTACCATCCCTGCAGCGAATGTTCACTGTCGTCGCCACATATTTATGTGTGCAGGTAGCGCCGTGAGTCGCAGGCAAAATGGCGCCACTCGTTTGCTACGCCTGCCTCCCAGACAGCGCAAAACGTCCCGTGGATGTCCTGGAAAGATCCGAACGTCCTAGCTTTTTATGGGACGTACTGAGGACGTCCACAGCACCATGCAGCCGATGAATATTAAGCACATCTACTGTTGGACTTATCGCGAACTTAACTTGACATATATCCGAGCAACATCCATGAGCAGGATATTCTCAGGACGTTGCTTGTGTTTATTTGGGAGCTTCATGCTTGCCCTAACTAAATTGAGTATAACCAAAAACGAAGTACAAGTGGCACACTGAAAAAAAAAGTTAATTTGTAGACTATTCTGTTTTATATTATTATTATTATTTGATTGATTATTATTATTATTATTATTATTATTATTATTATTATTATTATTATTATTATTATTATTATTATTATTATTATTATTATTATTATTATTATTAAAAACACCTTCCACCGACCGTTCTCTTGAAGTAGCAAAAGCCGATCTCGAGGACTGTGCTGTTGTATACGGTGGTGCTCCACCTGATACCAAATTGCCTGTTAATGGTGGCAAGAAAATTTCTGGATTTCAGAGCACATGAAAGCGCACAAATATCAATACGGAGCACCACAGTATGGGTTCTCATATTCAAGCTACGTCATGCATATATTAATCAATTTGTAAGTAATGAATTGCCCTCTAATTACAGTGTCAAACAGTAGTGCCTTGGAACACTTCCTGACATCATTCTAAAATGGTCCTTAAATTATGTACCTGACATGTTCTCAGTATCTACTTGGGGTGGACAAATGGACCTACCTGATCAGGATCCTCTTAGGATTATTGCGGGACATACTTAGGATGCACGAATGTCCTGATGCCGACATCCCAGAGACTTACTGAGGATTGGAAAAAACACAGCGCAAAAAAAGACACGGACACGAGAGAGCGACACGCACACAGCGCTGACTTGCAACAGTTTATTCATGAGGACACGAAGGAAGAAATATATATGGCACTACCATGCGCAACAGGTGAATAATTAGAAAACACTAGAGCATAATTTTATCAGTGTTTTGCTAATTATTCACATGTTGCGCATGGTAGAGCCATATATATTTCTTCCTTCATGTCCTCATGAATAAACTGTTGCAAGTCAGCGCTGTGTGCGTGTCGCTCTCTCGTGTCCGTGTCTTTTTTGCGCTGTGCTCTTTCCAATGAATCACCAACACGCCCAAGCTTCCACGCTAAATAAAACTTACTGAGGATGCCTTTGCGTTGTCTGAACTGTACGTTTGTCTGTCGTTTGCTGCCTACACTCATCGACACAGCAGTGCAGAAAGTGTAGTTTTCACGCTACGCTTCTGCTATAAAAAAGAAAAAGAAAAAGAACGTATTCGTGAAGGTGGACGAAGCTACACTTTTTCTACGCAGACAAAAAAAAGAAAAAAAAAAGTTGACCTTCTACATTAGCTACACTCATGTAACCAGTGTAGGTAAAAAATATAGCGGTCCCCGGCACACCTTTATAGCGTACACAGCGTCGCAAAGCTTTTTGCAAAGCAAAGCTTTTGCACACATGCACACGCGCGCACACGCACACCGACGCACACGCACGCGCCCGCATACAGAGAAATGCTTTTATGAGACAACCGCTGGAGTGATTTGAATAAAATTTGTTGCATTTTAGAGATAACGTTAAATTATAACACAACCCCAGGAAGCAGAATCTTTATTTAGCACGAATAAATGTCTCGAAAACGTCAAAAATTGGTAAGTTAAAAAAAAAAAAACCACACACACACACACACACAAGAACGAAGTTTAGAAATCCGTAACTCCACACCGAAAACGAATATCGCAGTTGCATCTGTTGGAGAATCTCAAGTGTACAAATGTGATGTATAAATTTATAACATACATTAAGTTGCTACAAAGTTTATGAGGGCTTCGCTAACGTCCTACTGACAAATTAATGCAATATTTCAGAGCGGTGTATATTACATCCATTTTGTCCGCTTTATATGTATCATTAAGTGTATTATACAGTCTGACGTTGCTTTTACTGCTGAGTTGCAGAGTTGTGAATTTGACCATTGAGTTTTTTTTTTAATTTAGCAGTTTTAATAGTTTTTCTAAAAATATGGCATAAATTCAAAATATTTATCCTACAGTTATTAGATTTTAACTTTTCCTTTAATTGGCAGCAAGCCTAATAAAAATCAGTGCAGTGGTTGACGAGAATAACCATTTCCCTGTTCCAACGTATTATTGCGATAGCAATTATATGGATACTCTAGGCGAATATCCGCTTTCGGCATTGGCGTCGCAGTGAGGTTCCGTGTAAAGTCGAAGAGCGAAAACCAGGCCCGTAGCCAGGGGCTGACATTATATAAGTATTATGTCGAATTTTTTAAAATTATTTCTCAGAACAGCGGTGGGCTAACTGGTATTACTATGTCAGTCAGCATTAAAAAGTCGCAGTTTCGCCCGAAAGGCGAAGCATCGATTGCAATAGCAAATTTGTGGACAGCTAGCTATACGAAGTAAGGATAGTAGTTTTATCGGCTGTGTAAACTTGTCAACATAGGCATACTAACTAAATTAGCAAGCATGGTGTCCCGCGCGCACAAGCAAACATGAACGCATTTCACTCAATGACCGCGGAAACTCGCTGTTAAAACGCTGTAGTGCGAAAAGCAGCAGCGAGCGACGTGACCGTCGTCCCGCCCCTCGCATCAACGCGAACTAAGCCGCGAAAGCACAGCGCAGGGAGGAAGGACTCTGCCCCCGCCGCAAATGGCTTTCAGGATACAGCCGCCCGGGCGGAAGCGCGCGGCCTCCCCCCTCCCTACCCTCCCGCGGAGCCTTGCGCGCGGTCGCTCGGGCGGCGCGGAGTCAAAGGCGCCCCACCCCGTGCGCGCGACTGGAAGATAAACTGGAAGACGGGGCGCTTCCTTCCCGCTTCGTTCTCTTTTAGAGAGTTTTAGAATAGGGGCCCCTAAAGTTTGGTGCCCCAAAGAGCTTTGCGGGTGTTAGTGTTGGGGCATGAAGGAGTGAAGAGGTTTAGAATAGGGCTTTGCGTTTGTGGATTGCGTCTTTCGCTTGCAGCGCCACTACGGCGTCAAAGAAAAGCTGTTAGAAATATCAAAATAAAATATGACATTTTATCATAAGAGGGATATAGACTTCCGTGTTTTCACGTTTAATTACAATTTAGAAATTATTCTGTTAGCAGCAAGCAACTTGTTTCGCTTAGTTTTGAGTAACCAACTTTACGTGCCTTCACCAGCCAAGTTAATCCGTGTTAGGCCTATGAGATGAAATCGGCAATGAAATTCGGAATCAGCCGCGTCTAATGAACCAATCTTCATTACACACGTTGAGAGAAAGCGATAACTGCAGTCACTTCTCCTATAGCTTACGAACTTCACGAGTTACCATGAATCAAGCCCAGTTTGGTGCTAGGTTAGAGCCGAAAAAAAGCGCGCGAAAGCGCGCGAGGGACGCGCGCTTTCACGGGGAGCGTTCTGCGCCGTGCTTCCTTAAGGGCTGCAGAATTAAGCATCTCTTTCCTCCTTTACAATCACCGCATATATAGAGCAAACGCGACTTCTTCAGTCACGCGAAAGGCCGTGGGGGGACGGGAGGGAGGGACTTGAGGCGACGTTTAGCTGCGGCACCAAATGCGTATTTATATAAAAAGACAGCAGATCCCACGCCCTGTGGGAATCGAAGTTATGCGAAGCAGTGTGCGGGGAGCCTACCACGTTAACGAAATTCCATCAGAGCACTAAGACGTAGTCATGACGTACATGACACGCATGTCATGACATTCATGTCATGAGTCCTCAGGAGTCCCTTTAGCTACACCTAATACCCCTGTCAAGCGGGCAAGTTAAGTGCACTTACGGAGAGTGTCACTCGGTTTAAGTGCACTTTGCCCAATCTAAACGTCGCAAGTGGAGTGTCACTCGCCGCAGAGTGTACTCCGGTCGAAGTGCGTTCACGGAACGCACTTTGCTGGCCGAGTGCGTAGCCTCGTCGCCAGCGGTGTCAATGGTATAAAATGTAATGCATAAAAAAAGGACACGGAAGTTCATTTTAGTGATTGAACAGCTCTTGCACACAAATAATAGCCTAAGACGCGTTCATATTCTGTTCGAGCAGGATCAAATGCCGCCTCGTCGCACGCCGCTATGTCGTTCTGGATTGGCTAGGCATTTTTCTTGGCCAGCATTGACTTACCACACTCTTAAATAAAAAAATATTTTCGTTTTTTGTTGAAAAAACATAGATTAAGTTTGTTTTAATTAATGATACAACGTAAGACAATCACTGTTTAGAAGTACTTTTCTTTCGTAGCGTTAGCTACACTGGCCTAGCCAAGCCCGTTTCGCGCGGCACATCAAGAGCCGTGCTGCGCATGCGCAAGGATCAGTGATGTCACACGGCTTGCGCACCGGAGCCACCGGAGCCGGCACCTCTCGCGCACTCCGCCGCCGCCGCGCGCGACTCACCGCCGCCGGTCTGCGCATTCCAGAGGAGTGACGTCGTAGCCGTGGTAGACGCACTGGCGCCGGCGCGCGCTCGCTGTGCAGTCGCCGTCTGACACTGCGCTGGAGCCGCTGCGCTTCTGACTGGCGTTTGTGTGTGTCATTGGAGCAGCAGTAAGCATGACAATCAAGCTAATCCTTGACAATCTAGACAACCAGGAAAGCTAAGAATAATCAGCTGAACCTTTGCTAACGCTACATATATCCTGGCATAGCCGAGCTAAGCCACTGCAACATTTTTTAATCTACGTTTTCACAAAACGCGCTCGTAGTCTGTCGCCATTTTTTTCCTGCGAGTGCACTCTGTTTTCCCGTTTAGAACCGCGTAGCCTAAAGTGTCACTCAAGGTCCCGAAGTGCACCCCCCGTAAGTGCACTTAACTTGCCCGCTTGATAGGGGTTAGTCATGCTCAGAGACCTTAAGGCGAAAGGCTTAGTCATGCTCATGACTATGATTTATACCATCATCCTTTAGTGTTTCCTTCACATAGCACCCACGTCCGAACCCATTCCAGTGGCTTTTGAGTGTTAATCTTTTTTCACTGAGTCATTGTCATTTATGCTGAGTCATGCTCATGACTGATTTATACCATCATCCTTCAGTGTTTCCTTCACTTAGTGCCCACGTTCGAACCCATTCCACTGTTTTTGAGTGTTAATCTTTTTTCGCCGAGTTAGTCATTTTTGCTGGGTCATGCTCATGACTATGACTTCTACCAGCATCCTCTAGTGTTTCCTTTACTTGGTACCCACATCCGAACCCATTTCAGTGGTTTTTTAGTGTTCATCTTTTTTCGCTAAGTCATTGTCGTTTATGCTTAGTCATGCTCATGACTATGATTTATACTATCACCCCTTAGTGTTTCCTTCACATAGCGCCCACGCCCGAACCCATTTCAGTGGCTTTTGAGTGTTAATCTTTTTTCGCTGAGTCAGTCATTTATGCTGAGTCAGGCTCATGACTATGATTTATACCATCATCCTTTAGTGTTTGCTTCACACAGCGCCCACGTCCGAATCCATTCCAGTGGCTTTTGAGTGTTAATCCTTTTTCGCTGAGTCATTGTCATTTTTGCTGAGTCATGCTCATGACTTATTTATACCATCATCCTTTAGTGTTTCCTTCACACAGCGCCTACGTCCGAATACATTCCAGTGGCTTTTGAGTGTTAATCTTTTTTCGCTGAGTCATCACGATTTATGCTGAGTCATGGTAATGACTATGATTTCTACCATCATCCTTTAGTGTTTCATTCATTTAGTGCCCACGTTCGAACGCATTCCAGTGGTTTTTGAGTGTTAATCTTTTTTCGCTGAGTCATCGCGATTTATGCTGAGTCATGGTAATGACTATGATTTCTACCATCATCCTTTAGTGTTTCATTCACTTAGTGCCCACGTTCGAACGCATTCCAGTGGTTTTTGAGTGTTACACTTTTTTTGCTGAGTCATTGGCATTTTTGCTGAGTCATGCTCATGAGTATGACTTCTACCATGATCCTTTAGTGTTTCCTTCACTTAGTACCCACGTCCGAACCCATTTCAGTGTTTTGCAGTGTTAATCTTTTCGCCGGGTCATTGTCATGACCTAGATGACACGCATGTCATGACCTATAACTTATCTGATACATTGGCATTTTTGCTGAGTCATGCTCATGAGTATGACTTCTACCATGATCCTTTAGTGTTTCCTTCACTTAGTACCCACGTCCGAACCCATTTCAGTGTTTTGCAGTGTTAATCTTTTTCTCCGGGTCATTGTCATGACCTAGATGACACGCATGTCATGACCTATAACTTACGTTCGTCATACACTCCTGTCATACTATGCCAATTTTGGTACCTACCAAGTTAACGAAACGACCATGGGAGCACCAGGATGTAGGCGGCTGTTTCATGACCTGCATGACACGCATGTCATGATATTCATGTCATGACATATCATTTATGTTCGTCATATGATCTTGTCACAGTATGCCAAATTTGGTACATACCAAGTTAACGAAACGAAAAAAGATAGATAGATAGATAGATAGATAGATAGATAGATAGATAGATAGATAGATAGATAGATAGATAGATAGTATAACATTTATTAAAAATTTGTCGCAGTTTCACCCGAAAGGCGAAGCACCAATTGCGATAGCAAATTAGTAGAGAGCTATACGGAGAGAGCTATACGGAGGTTAGAAAATTCGCAGGCGCAAGTTGGAATATGCTAGCGCAAGACAGGGGTAATTGGAGATCGCAGGGAGAGGCCTTCGTCCTGCAGTGGACATAAATATAGGCTGATGATGATGATGATACGGAGTAAGGATAGTAGTTTTAGCAGCTATATAAACTTGGACATGCAGCAGCACAAGCAACGCGCAGAAATGTCGACGCCGCCGGCGTTTTGCCCCCGTTCGCACCGAACGCGCGTGGCGTGTTTATATATATACGCATTTAATGCCGCAGCTAAACGTCGCCTCCCCCCTCCCTCCCTCCCTCCCTCCCTCCCCCTCCCTCCCGTCTCCCCCCAGTCTTTCGCGCGACGGAAAAAGTTGCGTTTGCTTTCTATATATGGAAAGGAGGAAAGATACGCTTAATTCTGCAGCCCTTCAGGGAGCACGGCAGCGCTGAGCCGTGCTCCCTCAAGGGCTGCAGAAGATAGCGTCAACCTTTCCCTTTCCTCAAGAACCACTTATCATCATCATCATCATCATCATCATCATCATCATCATCATCATCAGGGAGCACGGCGCAGAACGCGCGTTTGCTCTCCGACGTGCGTTCGCTCCCCGTGAAAGCGCGCGTCCCTCACGCCCTTTCACTCGCACATACAGCGTCCGGAGCCCGGCGACGATTTCATCTCCATTGACGTCATACGGAACCTCACGGCGACGACGACGGCGACGACGACGGCAGAAATCTGCTTTGGAGTGTCCATATAATTGCTATCGCAATAAAATTACAGCCAGGTCCAGTGGGTGGGTCCCTCAGTCCAGGGCCCCACTGGCGATAGCGGCACGCCGGGCTTGGTCGAGAAGGGTCAATTGGTCCTCCCGCACCGTGCTGGCTTGCCACACCTGCCATTGCCTACTGTTGGAGTTTTGCCCCAAAAGGGGTGATTGGATTTGATAGATAGATACATACTGTCAAAATAGCAAATGTTCGCCAAGAAATGCTTCGCATTTAAAACGTTGCGAGGCGAGAAAGTGGTAAAGACTTCCGACGCTGCTCGACGAGTGTCCCGTTCTGATCTCGTCGAAAACTTCCGAACCGCCCCCAGAGGCACTGGTAAGTTATATTCTAGGCACTGTAGCACTGGAAACAGTCACCAACGCCGCGCGCGTTCGGTGCGAACGCGGGCAAAACGCCGACGGCGTCGACAACGGTTCTGCGCGTTGCTGGTGCTGCTGCATGTCCAAGCTTATACAGCTAATAAATCTACTATCCTTTCTCCCTATAGCTCTCTACTAATTTGCTATTGCAATTGATGCTTTGCCTTTAACTGCGACATTTTTTTTTTGACGCAAAGCTTTTGGGGCAGCTTTTGAAGCTCCCCCTAAATCGGTGAAATAGCATGCCCGACGCAAAACACAATGGTAGCTTGCGTCTCGCGCATGCGCAGTGGCTTCGACGCTATTTCTTTGGGGCCCCTATTCTAAAACTCCCTCTTATCGGTAGAGTAGACTTTATACGGAACCTCACGGCGACGGCAGAAATGCGCCTGGAGTGTCCATATATTTGTTATCGGAATAAAAGGGTTATAACATGCAAAATGTCGTAAGTAGGCTTTTCCACACAGCAAACTTGTCCTAAGATGGCCGCATTCACGCTAAAGCCGAGACACAGACGTTTTAAATGCTTGGATCAGTGCCGGGAACGGAGGGCCGCGGCAGGCGGAATGATGTCCCCGAACGGCATATTGACGCTTTAATTCTAGCCGGAGGTCCGCCATCTTGGTTAGGTCGAAGGAGTTGTATTACGAAGCGCACTTGCAGGTTAAATTTGCATATCGTCCGCCGAGATACCGACCGACCCAGCCGCAGCAGCAACCACGGCAAACCCGGGAAGGTAGGCAAAGAAAGCGTCACTTTAATAAATAACGGGGGCATATGAAATGTCACTTATAAGTGGGCAGCTGCTTATACATAGAACAACCTGAGATACTATGAAAAGAACAGCGATTCGGACATGTTTCTATACACGGCTTCAACTAAATTAAAAGATTCACTTCAATTAAAACTACAAATAGTTTTTGCTTGGCTTCATTATCTGTTGGCTTCATATGATTATATTGATTAACAAAAATCGGGCCTCTCGGTTCCCCTTTTTCCAGTAAAAGACATCGCAAAATAAATGCAGTTCTTCATAGTGTGCTTATAAGTCTGATAGCTATTTACGGCAGTTGGAAAGGCTTCACTTTGTGCAGTGTTTGGAGGATGCTGCCTACACATCGCCAATAAATTACCCACGGTACTGAAGCCTGCTTATCATCCTTATGACGTCTGGCAAATTCTGTTACGCAATAATCTAGGCTATTGATGATTTAATTGTTGGATTGCCGGTTGGTCGTTCAGCATTCAAAGTTCATTGGAGGGTCGGAGAGCATAAGTTCTAAAGTTCATGATACCCAAAGCAGCCCAAAGCAGCCCAAAGCTTCAACTTCCGCATGTGACTGTCGCAGAGGCATGCGAGGGGACTACCTCTAGTAAACTTAAAGATTTCAATTTATATTTGTGCCTCACCCACACAAAATTTGTATGAAATGTCTGTGCGCTGCCTATATATTTATGTTATCTTGTATTTGGGTTGAGAATGTTCGCTAACAGAACAGAAAGCGCCTGGAAAATGTATTAAGAAGAGCCGGGAAGAACCTTCGATACAGCAGCCGTCTGCTAAACGAAACCACATTTTTACAGTCAAATTGCACTTTCAATATCATTAAAAAACTTCAAAAGCTACATTTATAATAGAAAACTAGGTTTAAAATGAAAATATTGCTTTTTTGTTTTTGTTGTGTGAGCGTTGTACGAAACCGAGGTTAGTGGCGCAATGCACTGGCTTATTGCGTTCGCCCTTCCATGTTTAATCGCTATCGATACTCAGTGTGTTTTTTTTTTTTCTGCGCCCGTTTCCACAAGGTCCATTGCAGGCTACACTTCCTGAGGCCTGAGATCTGCGATGTTGTAAGAAATTTGCCACGGTTGGCGAGACAGCAGCCTCATAGTTTTGGACGCACCAGACGCTCGCATGTTGTCTCATCCAAGCGAGGATCGGGGTGGAGCTCGCAACGGGGAGGCCATGGAGAACACCAGCCGAGACGACGAGTCATGCGAGGGCGAGCAACCCCCGAGTCCGCCGACCAACGGGGAAGTGGCCAAAGAGGAAGTCGGTGACGACGCCGAGCACGTTAACAGGTGGGCTTGTGCGGAGCCGGGCTTGATTTCGACGAACTTTGGGCGCCAAATCGCCAGCGGCAAATAGTCGGCAGCACTACGACATCGCACGCTGCGACTGATCATCTCTTGGCGGCGTGGTCGCGCGCGTTTCGGCGTGTTGCTCACCTTGGCTTCTGGTTGGACCATGTGTATCTTCGTCGTGTGATTAAGGATGAGACGCCTTTTAAGGCGCGCAAGACCGTTGGCCGCAATGCTGTTGCTTGTCGTCCGAGGCCGTAATTGGGTTAAAACCGCCAGCGACACTGTTCGCTGGATCATGTGCACATTGCTCAAATCGCCCTCCCAGCGATTGCTCTTCCTCTCATCTCTAGCAGCGTTTTACGGTTAACTGTTGGGTTAGAAAGCTTTGTTCTCTTGTGTATGAGCTGGCGGGCGTGCATCATTGCCTCGTCAAAATATGAGCTCATTGTAATACTGAATCGCAAAGCATTCGTGGCCTGCCCGGGAGCTCGGATCTTCCGTTGTTTGCATCGTTATCTGGCTTTACGATTCTTGCTGATGCGCATGACTGCCTCCCCTAGTCTTGTATCGCGGTTTGCCCGCACAGCGCTTGAGCTGATATGTTCTGAGGTATGTCATTGGTTGGGGGCGTGCTTGATGTGTATTATGAACTTTGTAAAGGTTTAGTTCTGGTAGATAGCTCCTGAATGTAAATGAAAAGTGTATTATTCCATCTGTAACGTACAATTTGTGTATGACCTAACCAGCAAGAGCTCTGTCAATGAACTAGCAGTAATATTTGCTTCACCTGCTGGTAGAGCTTCTATTGGAACATTGGTGCTGTCTTGTTGGGGATGTTATCAAGCCACAATCAGAGCTTGATGCCCACACGCATGGCAAAGATGCATATGTCTTTCATGTGTATAGTTAGTGTAGCTTTCCCTGACTTGATCATTTCAGTGCATGCCTTGTGCTTCCGAGTATGTGCTTGAAATGGGAGCAGTGTACAAACAACAATTAACATAGATGGTGTAGTGCATTACATCAGTGGAACAGAAATGTTAGCAACACATTCGAGTAGGGAGCGGGTAATCAACACTTTAGTGTAATCTCACGAGGGCTAGGCATTCTGAGCAGTTGTTTTTCATTGCAGCCGCCTTAAAATGCAGTTTCCAGTTCCACCCACCTTGCTTGTCACTTGCTGCCAGGTCCCATATTGCTATAACTGGTGCATGTTTCATTGCATCCTGCATGTATGATGCTACTGAGAATAAAAAAGGCCCTGTGATGGCCGCATTCCAATTGTATTGGATTGGATTCTTGGGTTTTATGTGCTAAAACTGCAATTTGATTATGAGGCACACTGTAGTGGGGGCATTCCGGATTGATTTTGACCACCAGGGGGTCTTTAATGCACCCCCAATGCACGGGACACAGGCGTTTTTGCATTTTGCCTCCATCAAGACGAAGCCATGCCGGCTGGGATTTGATTCCGTGAGCTCGTGCTTAGCAGCGCAACACTATAGCCGCTAAGCCACCACAGCGGGTCTGCATTCCGATGTGAGTGGAATGCAAAATCACTTGCGTACCATGCATTAGGTGCACGTTAAAGTTAACTCCAGGGGGTCAAAATTAATCCGGGGTTCCCTACTACGATGTGCCTCATTATCAGATCGTGGTTTTACCATATAAAAACCCATAATTTAATTAATTCAATAAAAAGGTCAGGTTCTCTTGTTTATTTCTAATGCACAGATGCAATAATCTTGAGCATTTACCTCTGGTCATCTCCATTTTGTGCTATTTATTGGGTAAATGTCTGCGTACCTGTGGCATGTGCCTGCTGTTTATGTGCTTGTGGAGATGTTTTGTGCAGGTACACGGGCTTTTGGGAGCATTTTCTGCATTGTGTCTAGCATCTCTCGACTGTTCATAGTTGCATTTCACAGCTGCGCATGCCATTCCTGAGGATTATAATTGACCAGAATCGCAGTTATTACTGTCACCTGCAGTTTGCCATCATTCCCCTTTTGACATCAAAATGAAGCAATATCTCCTGATTTTATTACAGTGACATTACTTTTCAATGCATCTTTTAGTTTGTGCAGTGCTTAACCTTGCTTGCTCCTGTTCTTGCTATTTCTTGCTACCTCTTTGGCTATTGCACTTCCTCTTGCTTACATCTGCTCCTTACTTTTTTTCGCTTGTAAAGATGGCACTGCTTTTGTGTAACATATAGGATTAACACAGGGTTCACATTTATTGCACAACCCTTTATGTTCAAAATGGGCTGTGCATTCATGATAGCATACACTTTATGGGAGTTTTGCTGTTTTAAAGCATGTCTTTTCTTTGTAACATAACAGTGTTATTAATTTGGGAAGCTTTAAAAATAGTTCACTCGCAGTTGGTGAACACCTTACACCCTGTGTGCCGAAGGACCCACGCGGAGCTTGAGTTCTAGACTTGCGCAGTGTCCCAAGGTTGCTTCAGCATATGCATACTGCTTTCAAATTTCTATTCCTAAAGCTCTCACACAGATGTTTGTGCACATTTCATGAAGTGATGTTACCAAGAGGCTTCGGTGCCTTCATTATATCTTCTCTGGGGAAATTTCTTGCAGTGCATTAAATCAAACGAGCAAAGAGAAAAGTGGCCAAGACGCAGAAGGGGACAACGACTTAAAAGTGAGTGCTTTTGAAGTCTTATTGCAGATGTCTGCTCTGGAATTTGGTGTTGCATGGTGTTGGGGCTCGGGGTAGCGTTTAGGCCGGTGATCCTTCAGCCATAAGGATGAGTACGTCCGGGAGTAAGAGCGAGAGATATTCTACATATTTACAGTGGCTCCAAATATGGAAGCCCACTCTATGGGGCAGCACCTTGCATGTCTCAGCTCACCATATGTCTGAGCACATATCAGAACACGTCAGGATACACCACTGCATCCAAGGTGCCCGCTTATAAAAAAGTCGGTCTTCCCTAGGTGACGACCCGACTAAGGAATCTGATGACCTTGGTGCGGCCAAACAGAGAGGTCGTATTGTTCACAGAACTCCGCCTCTAATATCCAACTTTCGAAGCAAGGACGAGGCAATCTGGAAACAGGGGGTCCGCACTCCCGCCACGAAAATCGTCAACTTGGTTTCTTGCACTATGTGACAGTCATCGTGCCAGGGTTGGAAGAGTGGCCTTCGCACTGGTCCCCGCTTCCACGAAGGGTGGCAGTTGAGGTCGCTTCTAAGTGAGCTTCTTTGTCATCGCGTCACAGCCGGTGTCGATCCGCGTTGCCAGGTAGGCGGCCGCTGATGAAGGGTGTGGCTTAGGGGGAAGCACCCAAAGAATGTGCACTGCCGATTTGGGCCGCATATTTGTCTGTCACAGTCGGTGTCGGGCACTGTCGCCGTCCGGGCGACGCTGATGAAAGGGGCTGCCTCGATGGAAACAACCAAAGAATGCGCCCTGCCGATTTGAGACGCCACAATGGCCACCAATCTTTAAAAACAGACTTGACCCGCCGTGGTGACTTAGCGACTATCGCGTTGTGCTGTTAAGCACAAGGTCATGGGTTCCCGCCTGCAGGAGCCGCATTTCGATGGGGGCAAAATGCAAAAACGCTTGTGTACTGTACATTGGGTGCATGTTGAAGAACCCCAGTTAGTCGAAATTGATGCGGAGTCCCCCAATATGGCATGCCTCATAATTAGATTGTCGTTTTGGCACGTAAAACCCAAGAATTTAATTTTTTTAATTCATTGTTTTCATTGCCCTGCAATGCAGCCTGTTCATTGCTGTGCACGGGATATGCCCTTGCACTAAAAAAGCTCAGATTGTATTTACTTATCTAGGTCATTCATTCTCTGTGAATCATGTGGTAGACTATGCTTTTGATCTTCAAAGATTAACTGCAAACTGCATGTCCCTGGCCCTGCAGGGCCTTTCCATGTCAAAGCTTCAGGATATCAAGAAGGCAATGGAAATGCTTAACCTGAATGTTCTACATGATGGTCCCGCAAAGACTCCCGAGGAAGCCCTGCATAAGCACTACCAGTTCTGGAGCACCCAGCCTGTGCCCAGGATAGGTGAGTGTAGCCCTTGGGCCAGTGGTCTTTGTAGCAATCAGCCAGCTTTTCCTGCAGTGTCATTTATGCATTTGCCTTGCCACATCTACAATCAGTGCAGCTATGTTTGTTAGTGACAGCATGCGATAATCTTCATGAATTTTTATTTCTTGAAAAGAGTCAAGTTTCTTACCATTCTGTATATATAATAGGATGTGTTTATTGTAGTTGGTGCACAAGAAACACGTTTAATATTGTCTTAAGAAATCTCTTCGGTACTGAGTAACATGTACGATATATTGAGCAACTTGTTTAATCCCACGTGGCCCTATGTATCATTTTTGAGATGCTCAATTTGGTGCTTTCAAACTCTATTTAAGCGCAGGAAGGTAACGCAAAGTCCATAGTAGGATGTTTTTATACACTGGAGTAAGTTTTCAGTTGTGGGTAGTTCAGGAAACTGATTAATAATATTTACTTTATCAATTATTTACTCTAATTAGAGTAATTATTAAAGTAAATTTACTTTAATTGATTTTTTTATTTTGTGGTAATAACTTGATTATTAGAAGGTCTTCTTTCATGTTGCACCAAAACCCCAACCTCGGTCTGTCAGTGTGACAGTACTCATTTCAAAATGTATTTTTATATTTGAGTCGTCGTGGCTCAGTACAAGTTCCTGAAGCTTGCCAAATTCATTGTTTGAAGCTCTTTCATATTACAATGTTGTGTATCTTTGCCAACAAAAACTTTACTGGACCTGAGCAGATGTCAAAATACATGCCAAGTGAGGTGAATGCGTGAACTTGAAGATGGCGTCGGCAGCCACTCTTCGTTCTTGAATTTTTTTATGCTTACCAAGCCTTGTGGTAAGAGTGGCTTTTTAGTGCTATTGCAGAAAAGTAATTTGTTAATACTGCTCAACTTACTTTTCTCTTTGGTGTCCTCTAAAGTTCATGTTCGCATAAGCGGTACTATAGCAGAATAGTTGATTAGACTGTTGGCGCAGACTTGTTTGTACTGTACTACTCAATTGCCCAGCCTCATTTAGCATCAGCATGTTTATGTTCTGTTTCTTTAATATGGTTAGCCTTCATCTGGTATTCATTAGAAAGCATCATCATCTAGCTGCAGTCAGTAAATTTGCTGCTATGTCATACAACTTAGTTATTAATGTGACTTTTTATTTCCATTTCTCAATACACATAGAAGTTGAAAATCAGATATGGAACTCCATGTCTGTAAAAAAAAAGGGGGGGGGGGGCTAATTCGGCAATGCGCTTGATTTATTCGTTCATATAGGTGTTCACATTGTGAAAAATGTAGCTATAATGCCAAAGTTTGGTTAGTCATCACAAGGGCAGAGGCCTCACTTACTTACTCAAGGCTAAGAGATGCATATAGTGGGCCACAAAAGCTTTATGGGACACAGGATTTTCGAAAAAGCTGATTTCTCGCGAAGCCTTGGCAGATAGCCTCAAATTTAAAGTTTCAGTCTGTAGTACCATTTGCAACATACACAGTGATCAATTAAATTAGAAGCACCAAGCCTTAAAGGGTCCCTGAAACACCCCTCGGGCTTAGTGAAATAACATAGTCCGCGGGTAGCATACGCTGCTGTGAACGTCTCAGCCAAGTTTTGCTGTTGTGCGTGGTGCGTGGAGCTCGCAAGCAGAGCGCAAAGTTAACTTTTTCTCAAACGATTTCATTTCAACAGAGGCCATGATCATCATTCTCTTCCATGTGCTTTATTACGTAATAAAGCACATTCCAATATGCGGCTGCTATTGGTCTCTGGGGTCGCTTACACTGTGGCCGCCGCGGGGTGCCGCCACGAGTCCACTGGCTAAGCACACTGCGGCTCGCTGAGGACAACCGCGTTGCGCTTACGTTTAGCGCGTCGTAGGCACCAAAATCGGAAGTCGTGGCGTCTACGTTTACATCCAAAATGAAATTTGAACTGTGCGCCACGGTGACGTTTCGAAGGCGGAGCGTTGTGGCCCCGCCCCACTCTGCTGTAGCCGTCGTAGTGCAAGGTATTGAAGAAGGAAGGGGGAGCACAGCGGAGGCCTTGTTTGATTACTAATAACATCGCTTCTGCTGAACGCATTGAAGTACTTTTTGCAGCAAAGTATTTCTGAAATAGCCTATTTTCACTTCAAATGTCTTTCTCCACTTTGATAAAAAGAGGTTCAGGGCCCCTTTAACAGAACAAAAACTCACATTTGTCAAGGAACCTATTTTACGCAAACTTTTGTGGCCGACTGTACAACCTTTTGCAAAGCAGTAAAGGCCGGTTGCCCATTACTGGCAATGGCCAACTGGCCTTTACCTTTTTGTGATTGGCTGCACATATTCATTGAATGCCCACACTGGGGATGACTGTGGCAGACTGAAGTAGTCACTGGTTGCTAAATTGCCACGTAGCATATTTGAACAGCTGAATAACTGGCACATCTCACTTCTAGTATAATTGCAGGATGACATTTGGCATAGCGTAAAAATTTTCAAGCATTTGGAGGAGGAGGTGAAAACGAGAAATGCAATTTTTTTGCAGATGAATTATTCTAGTCCTATTTTGTACTTTGATATATTACAGTTGCACGGTGAACTGTTGGCATAAGCCGACTTACATAGTAATTCTGAAAAAAAAAAAAAATATCACCTGCACGCTGCATCAACATTGATAGACAAGCATGGAACTGATTGGTTGACGCCACTACTTTACAATTAGCCATTTGCAAGTTAGAAACTGTACGATAAGAATGCAAGGGCTTGCATAGTTCACGAAAAGTTTTTTTTTTTTTTTTTTTTCACTCGGCTGTGAAGATGCACTGGGCTTCATTTTGTGGCTCATCGCCCTACCAGTGGTTCTGGTCTAGGAAGGTGCAACAAACTTTTTATTCTTGTGCTGCAGATGAAAAGTTAAGTGCCAATAATGTCAATGAGCCAATTGAGGCCAGCAAACCAGTTGAAGAGATACGGGAACAGCCATACTCCTTGCCAGCTGACTTCACCTGGGACACTCTGGACATCAACAACCCAGACATAGTGAGGATTGTGGTCCATTTTATATTGTGCTGCTTTATTAAAACCAACCATATGAAGCCAACAGATAAAGAAGCCAAGGATATTGTAGGGGAAGTTATTTGTAGTTCTAATTGAAGTGTAGAAATGATAAATTTGCTTCATTATCTGTTGGCTTCATATGGTTGTGTTTAACAAAAGTTGTGCCCCTCGATCCTACTTCTTGTTCGTTTTATTATAAACAGCAGTTCCTGGCATGTGTTTGTTAAGCATAAAACATTTTAGGCACTATTGTGATTGTCATTTCAAGCTTTAAATTTATTAACATAAATATTCATAATACTTAGATCAAAGATTATGCATCTTCAGAAGGTCCAAAGGCAAGTACGTACTGCGAGAGGGCTTCCTATCTGAATTTGACGAAGCAAATATTTATTGTGCACAGCAATGAACTGAGGTTAGCAAAATAATCTGTTTTTCAAAACAATACATGTAGTTAGAAAAATGCACAGTCAAGAACATCAACTGGAACACATTTATTTCAAGAAAATAATATTTATGCTTAGTAGAGCGATGAAAGCAGATACGTTTTTAGAGACTCATCTAAAACTGCCCAACTGCAAGATTCTTTAAGTGAGACTTTTGATTGTTTCAGATGAAGATGGCACTGATACAGACAGTCTGTTTTCTGTAATTTGTAGCGATGTTTGGCAGGAGATTGTTATTTGGTTAAGCAAAACTTGTTCTACAGTAGAACCCCATTCACATGTTTTTCAAGGTTCTGTGGAAGATAAACCTAACACTCAGGAAGGCCCCAAATCGCCACAGCAACACCATAAACCTGTCTGAATGGCTGCTAGTACAGTTGTTAGATGTCTCGGTGCTCGTATTGTGACCTGATAAGGTGCGTGCCCACGTGTGTAATTAAGGGACACATACTATGTCTTGCGACAGTAACCCCCTTCCACTACCCGCCGTGGTTGCTTAGTGGCTATGGTGTTCGGCTGCTAAGCACGAGGTTGCGGGATCAAATCCTGGCCACGGCGGCCGCATTTCGATGGGGACGAAATGCGAAAGCACCCGTTTACTTGACCCGCCGTGGTTGCTCAGTGGCTATGGTGTTGGGCTGCTGAGCACGAGGTCGCGGGATCGAATCCCGGCCACGGCGGTCGCATTTCGATGGGGATGAAATGCGAAAACACCCGTGTACTTAGATTTAGGTGCACGTTAAAGAACCCCAGGTGGTCTAAATTTCCGGAGTCCCCCACTACGGCGTGCCTCATAATCAGAACTGGTTTTGGCACGTAAAACCCCATAATTTAATTTTAATTTTTACCCGTTTACTTAGAATAAGGTGCACGTTAAAGAACCCCAGGTGGTACAAAATATTCTGAAGTCCCCCACTACGGCATTCCTCATAATCAGATCGTGGTTTTGGCACGTAGAACCCCATAATTTAATTTTTAACCCCCTTCCACTCTTCATATGCTTCACAGCTAAACACGGCTGCATTGCGGCAAATCTAACTTTAGGGCATCGGCAAGATCTACAATTGCACCAAGACACGCTTATGAGGACTGATGATCGGGGTGGGTATACATTTATCTGTGGGTATACATTTATCATCTTGGTAGCAACATGCGGCAAGGAATTTGTCTCTGCACCACTAAATTTACGTGACAGCCGCATTCAAATGCAAGATGTGGGAACATTACAGATTGGCGGTGTATCAAGCGCAACATAATACATGGAAGTCAATGGGATTTAGGTCGGGACCACAAAAACGCGATGTAGCAGCCGGGAAAACGTAGCAATGAGGAACTTATCAATGAAACGTAGAGCGTACAGCATTTATGTGTACCATGTCTTTGTGTGTCATTGTCTTTTCGTGCGCTATAAGCTTCAGTACATGTACAATCGATTAGTTGTATTTGAGGGGCCTCTCTGCTGTTTCGTTTGGATACCAAAACTTGTTCATGCTGACAGGTCGCTAGCAGTTTTCACTTTGTCACTTAGGCAAAAGCTTTGTTAGCACCGACATTGACTTGATTGCTGTCATTCCAGCAGGTCTGCTTAATGCTGGTGGGGATTATGTGATCCATGTTATTTTTACCATAATTCATGTTATTTTCTGTAACTCACCTGTTTCCTCCTTTTCCTTTATTGAATTGAAGTCACTCACTGTCTGATGTTGTTTGTTTTGCTTTCCTTTGCATAGCTCAAAGAACTGTACCAGCTACTCAATGAGAACTATGTAGAAGATGATGACAACATGTTCCGCTTTGACTATGCCCCTGAATTTCTCAAATGGTAAGCTGCTTTATCTAGGCACTAGGTTGACTTCCACATATTGTCTCTCTCTCTCTCTCTCTCTCTCTATATATATATATATATATATATATATATATTTGCTTTTACTGTGGCGTTGTAGTGCATGTTAAAGAACCCCAGGTGGTCAAAATTAATCCGGAGCCCTCCACTATGGCGTGCCTCATTATCAGAACTGGTTTTGGCACATAAAACCCCAGAAAGAAGAAGATGCTTTTACTGTGGAAGCATTTAAAACTACGACTTTTTTTCACACGTAAGAATTAAATAATATTGTGTGCAGTTCACCACTATTCTCATTTCTCAATTTTTCCTTTTTCTCGGCTCTTGCATTTCCCGGCTCTTAACGTTTTTTTTTTTTTTTTTACAGTGCCGTGGAAAACGTATCGGCGGGGTTGTACTGTGTTACAGTCGAGCCCACTTATAACAATATTCAAGTGCCACAAAAATTCCATTCTTATAACCGATAATTGTTATGTTGCGTAAAAAAAAAAAAAAAAAAAAGCTGTTGTGAGAAAACTATCATGGCGGGGAGGCCAGTGCCCCTCTCCACCACCTTCCTCCATCTGGCTGCTGATAGTGTTCACTCATTTAACTGTTTAACTCTGCTTCCTGCACGCTCTGATCATGTGTAACAAGTCGTGGCTGTCGGCGTTCAAGAATGGCACTGCTATACTAAAACCTCGTTAATTCGGATTTCACTGGACTGAAAAAATGTCCGAATTAACCGTATTTCGAATCATCGAAGGTATCATGAAAACAAACAAATGCTGTCTATGTCAACACGCTTTTATTTACTGAATGAATCAGCAGAACCCTGTTTCTATTTTGCACAAAAGCAGTGTGGAAGCAGTGTGGAGGCATTTTCGTCATCTCGTGACTGATTAGCGCTCGCGACTTTTCACAGCGCGGCCGCAGCGCGCATCTTTATCTGAGACACGCTTTTCGCTACTGCGCACTCGTCCCATTATTTTTTCTTCATGAGCGCTGAGCGCCGAGAACACAAAGCATGCACAAAGCTACGAGCAGCTGACGCACCTACACTGCCTAGGCTCTGCCCCCAATGCAGATCGCTTTCAAGATACGGCCTGCGCGTCTGTGCAGTACGCAGTTAATGCCAGAGTACAAAACCACCCTCTATCCCCCTCGGTGCCTCGAGCACAAAGGAAGAAAGCACGCTTACTCCCCGCTTTTCTTTCTTGCGCGCGTGAGATTTAGCCGCGGTCGTCGGTTCCCCTCATACGCTTTCACTCACATGTACAGCATACGGCGCGCGGCAACAGCATTATCGCGCTTGGACATTATACGGAACATCAGTGAGCCAAAAATCAATTTTAGGGCCCCAACGCGTCATAGACACCATCTTTATATAGCAAATACGGATCTCAAACGCCATGCTTTTGCTGGTGGAAGTTGAAAATACGTCATAGGTGTCGTTAATCCACAGTAGCCCTTATCGCATTAGATTAGGCAATGAATGTTGTAAGTATAGAAAAAGCCATGACCAGCAAAGTCCTTCACATTTGAATTTTGTAGGACAGTTAGCTAAGTTCATGCGTAGATTTAAGGAGCTTTGCCAGATGCAACAGCACTTGTGTACAGTAGAATCTCGTTGATATGATCTTCACGGGAACTGGAAAATAAAGCATATCATCTGAAAATCGTATCATGCAACGTATTATCCAGCTAAATTGCATTATCAGGAAAAGAAAAAAACCTATTACACAGAATCATATCAACGAGGTTCCACTGTATCCACATCATTCAACAAACATCATTTGCTCCTTGAACTTGCATGGCCAAAGTAGCAAAAGAGACGTGGACTGCAGACTGCTGTAAAAGTAGGGGTGTGCAAATATCAAGATCTTCGAACACGAATCGAATACAAGTACTTAGCTTCGAATATTGAATAATGATAGGCACATGGATTTATTAGAAAGTTTGGTAGTTTTGACATGTTGGAACATCGCAATTAGATTGTCATCGGTAAATTAATTATACTAGTAAGCCGTAATACTAAAATATTGCGTATTTGGCTCATGTTAGTAACTGGGAAAATTGAGTAATACCCTCAAAATGTCTGTCCTTGCCAACCTGTGCCTTATTATACCACATCAAGTGTCTGTAAACCCTGAGGCATTTGACCTTGTGCCTGCCATCACGCATCGCATTTGCTGCAGGATTAGGAGGGGGGCTGTAAAAGAGCACCCTCTGCAACCTTGCTGGCCTCAAATCAGTGTCTAAGCATGCTTTACAGGCGAAATTCTGCCAGCAGCACGAAATTATCACAAAATTCAGCACAAAATCCAACCCTTATTCTTAGATTAGATAGAAACAAATGCTAAGAACCGTGTTTGCTCCCCCACAGCCAGCAACCTATTCAATTTGATTCAAATGTTTATATCCTACCGAATGTTCGAATATGTTCAAATACTACCTAGTTTTGGAATAGAATATGAATATTAAAAATATAATATTTGAAATTTTCAAATTTTCGCACACCCCTCTCTATAAGCCCTTGTTGCCGTCTGACAGTGTTGGAAATTATACCTGGTTAACCCTCCTAGTAGTATGTCAACATTGCATCGGGCGAACTGCTGCAAGCTTTGTTCTCATGATTACACTTCTGTTTTGTTAAATGAGCTTGCCAAGCTGAGCCTGAGTATGCTTTGTGCAAAGTGATAGTGCAGATGCTAAGCAGCTCCCGTAAATTTTAGTGTGAACTAGATGCAGATGGAAGACACATAGGCACACATGGACGTCACTGTTTTGAAATGGTTTGTGCCTGCGAGACTTTCTACACCAGACCTACAATGGCACTGTTAGAGCTGACGCACCACATTGAAAAGAAAGACTAGATTCTATGAAACCAAAGTCAACAGGCCCATCTGCATCAACAGACACAACACAGATGTGCTTTTGATTTTACATCATTTGTTCCCCGCACTGTTGTATGTTATCTCTGGTGGTGTCACTTAGTGTTTGGTTTTTGTGTAAACATACTTTTCCCGCATCTGCGTTTATCTTTACGCTAAGGCTTACAATAATCTGGGTTACCAACCCACCCAAACTGCCACCCTTATGAAGCAGAAGGCAATTGTTACAGAGACTTTCTATAGGGGAACAACTTTGGCCTCGGCACTTTCTATTGGGGGGCTGCTTTCAGGACTCTTGCATGAATTATGTTTGACAAAACTAGTTAGTAAGCCTTGCATAGTTTTCCAGCTGTAGGAATAGTATTCCTAAATATTGAGCTGGAGAATTCTGTTATGTTTCAGTGCATGCATTTGTAACAGATCACATGGTAAGAAGTAATATTGAAAGCTGTGTGGCATGCTCTTTATTAAATACTAAAAGGAAACTCTTTCATTACCTTGAAATTCCGTAATCGTTGTTCTAGCTGCTTGAGCAAGCTCATCTGGTGATTTGTTCTTGGCATTCATAGGGCCCTACAGCCTCCTGGCTGGACTGCTGACTGGCATTGTGGTGTACGGGTTGTCAAGAGCAACAAGCTTGTGGGTTTCATCAGTGCTGTACCAGCCACAATACGCATCTACAACCAGTGAGTGGTAGCTGCACACAGCTATTTGGTTTCTTGACACATTGGGCTCTTCGAGAAACTTATTGGTCTCCATTTGTCATAAGAATAATCAAATCGCATCGAGCACACTGGTATCCTGCTGTGTTTTTCGACCTATCCATTTCTTTACAGTATAGAAGATAATTTTCCTTGAAAATAATGACAAAAAAGGCTAATGACAGTGTTGTAGACTCATTAAGGGGAGACGCGGGTCGAAAAGTCACAGTTTTCCGGAAAATTTTCGCTTTTTTTTTTTCGGTTGTATTGGCATCCTTGGACTTTATCTTTTACTTCTGAAAATATCAAGCTGAAGTTTGCGCGAGAAATTATCTAAAAATGCTTCCAAGTGGGCAGCGGTGACGTGAGAAATGCGCGAAAGTCGCCAAAAATGGCGTAGTTCGCGTCGTCCTGTCGCGAAAACAACGCGTTGGCCGCCATTTGCAATCGTGCACGCATGCTGCGAAGGCCGTCTTCTTCACAATCCATTAGTAGCCAGTCTCGTAGCTTCACGCAGAATAAACAAAAAACAAGAAAAACAACGCGTACGTCACGCGTTTCGAATATCGCGGCAAACAGCGCGAGGCCGCCATTGGACGGCGGTGCGCTCCCCCCCCCCCCCCCCCCCCCCTCCTATCTCTCCGGCAAAAGAGCGAAGCCTCGGACGCCGCGGTCGAGTTGTTCTGCGTTTCTCTGCATTTTTGTGTCATGGCAAGCCTCAAGAAGCGCAGTCTAGATAATCGAAAGTTCAGAACTCGCCACAAGTATCGAGGGAAACGGCGTCGGACGCTTCCCAAAGCGACAGCGAACGACGATGTCACCCCCGACCAACGCCCCGACGCTCGGACTTCGGATAGGCCTAACACCGACACCGAACACCGCGACAGTGGTTGTGAAATAGCCGCTGCCGTGGAATTCGTCAGTGCATCCCAAAGGAAGATTGGATTCTTCGAGAGTGAACGTAGACAAGTAGATGCTGCTACTGCCAACACGCTGCTTTGCGAAATCGATGCGCTGACGGCACTTGTGGCGGGTGCGCAATGCCCAACCTGCCGCGAACGGAAGCTCGGCGTCCGAGAGGCAGCTGGAAAGCGCAAAGGGCTTTCGGCATTCCTTGAACTGTGCTGTGAAATCCCGATTGCCCTGAATCTGCACTTTCGTTCACGCACACGTCGAGACGTACTACTTCGGCCGGGAACCAAGGGACGAGCGCTCGTTTCGACAGCGGCAGCTCGCGTGACAGCTTTGCTGTAAACGTGAAGGCAGTTCTGGCAGCACGCGCTATAGGCGCAGGCCATGACCAACTTTCACGATTTTGTGCGATTCTCGGTCTTCCGAGCCCGATGCATCACAAAACATTCAACGGCATTTCCAAGAAGCTCCATGGTGCGGCGATGACGGCAGTGAGCAAAAACTTGGACCAGGCAAGAAACATCACGAAGGACGCAGTCGGCGGCAGAGATGTGCCAGTCATGTTTGATGGCACCTGGCAGAAAAGAGGTCATAAAAGCCACAATGGAGTGGGCACAGTCGTGTCCCTGGACACGGGGCTCTGCCTCGATTTTGAAGTTCTTTCGAACTACTGCCATGCTTGCAGTATCCACAGGGACCTTGGGGAGGATGAAGAGGTATGGCGAGCTTTCCATCTTCCAGTTTGCGAAAAAAACACTGACTGCTCATCCCACGCAATGGAACCTGCGGCAGCTGTCAATATATGGCAGAGGACCTTGTCTTATGAAACTCCACTGCAATTCACCAGCTTCCTAAGTGATGGTGACAGCAAGGCCTACACTGCAGTCTGCGAGGCAAATGTGTACTGTGACACACACATTGACAAAGAAGAGTGCACTAACCACGTTGCAAAGCGCTTGGGAACTGCGCTACGGAAATTGGCAACACCACTGCCACGAGGCGAAAAACTGAAAGATGCAACAATAATGAAACTACAAACATACTACAAGATCGCCATCACGAGCAACAAGGACAGTGTTCGAAGTATGTACACTGCCATATGGGCATCGTATTTTCATTGCTGCTCTAGTGATGGTGCCAGTAGCCACAACTTTTGCCCCGCGGGACCAAATTCGTGGTGCAAGCACAAGCGTGCGGAAGCACTGGGGGAGCCTGCACCGCACCACACCCCACTGTTGACGAAGGCTCAAGGATTGGCAATTATGCCTATCTACAAGCGCCTTACAGAGGAGAAACTCCTTATTCGGTGTCTTCATGGCAAGACACAGAATGCAGCCGAATCGCTGAACAGCAAGATATGGCTGCTATGTCCAAAAACAAAGTTTGCCTCCAGAACAACTGTGGAGACAGCCACCGCTCTTGCTGTACTCTGGTACAATAAAGGCCACAGGGGCTTTGAAGAAGTGCTCGAAGGCATTGGAATTCTCCCCTCACGAGATCTGGCCACACATGGTGACCGCTGTGACGTCATGCGCATCAGGAAGATGAACCTGAAGCAAACTGCAGAAGCGAGGGCACACCGTCGCAACACAGCGAAGAGAGCTCGTGTCGAGGACACTGACCGCAAGAGCCGTGAAGGACCAAGCTATGGTGCGGGAGACTTCTAGACACTTGCAGTGCATTCAGTGCAAGCTGCTTTTCATTGTGCCCCAATTTGATGCAGAAAGAATGGTTTCCTAATAAATGCCAACTTTCCAAACTTTCGAACTTGTTTTTCTCATTTTTATTTTTTTTGACAATTTCACGTTTTCCGGGCAGCCTTTTAGACACTTATACTTATTGTATAGTAACGAAACTTGGCACACATATTCTTCAACACATGCAGAATGCAAATATCTATTTGAAATTGTAATGCCTACCAGCATTAGTTGTGAAAATATTAGGTTATTGTTTCAAGGGAGATTGAAAATAATTAGTCATTCAATACAATTTTTTTTTCTTGGTTCCAATATTTCTGTGACATATCTGGATAGATATTTGCACTTCACAATCTACCAAGAGTCAAATAAGATCAGACACAATGCTTTCACTGAAAGTTAAGTACATAAAAGAGCACCCGCAAAAAATGTAACTTTTTGCTATTGTGCATGGCATAACTCAATAACTATAGCAGCTATACAAAAAATGATTGCATATTTGAAATCTGCATGAAAAACTATACCAATAACAAAATTTTCAAGTGTCTATGACTAGAAATAAAAAAAAAGTTTTTTCGAGGAGCGTCTCCCCTTAATGTGGTATGAGTTTAATTGTGTCTAAAAGTATCAGTTTCACCTGTGCATCTTAAACAGTGTTCTTATTTGAACTTTGCCCATCATGCTGGGCTTGCATAATGCAAGTGTATACGAGGGGGTACCCAAAAGTGACCGGAATAATTTTTTCAAAGCTATGTATTTATTTATTTTGTACAAAACAACCTTATTGCCTTCAAAGTGCTCTCCATTACACTTAATACATTTGTCCAATCTGCGATTCCATTCTTCGAAACATTTTTCGAACTCGTCTGTTTTATGGCTGATAACTCCTTTCTTGTTTTTTCCTTCACCTCTTCTAAGTCGTGAAATCGCAGTCCTTTCATGTTCTTCTTCATTCGAGGATGCAAAAAAAAGAAAGTCCCACAGAGTGAGGTCAGGTAAGTAAGAGCGTGGGGCATGGGGAGTCATGCGATTTTTTTGGCAAAAACTGGCGCAGTGAGATGGCTGCATGGCTGGTGCATTGTTGTGGTGGAAGAACCAGTCCCCCGACTTCCACAAACCAGGCCTTTGCACAATGTTACGCAATCGCTTCAGTACTTCTAAAGAAAAAGCTCAAATAGCCATGACTCCCTTAACTCACGCCTCTTACTCACCTGACCTCGGTTCGAGCAACTTTTTGTTTTTTTTGTTTCCTCAAATAAAGAAGAACATGAAAGGACTGCAATTTCACGACGTAGAAGAGGTGAAGGAAAAAAATGAGAAAGGAGCTATCAGCCATAAAAACAGACGAGTTGGAAAATTTTTTGAAGAATGGAATCGCAGATTGGACAGATGTATTAAGTGTAAACGAGAGTACAGTGGAATCTCGATATACGATCACTGCTAATACGAATTTCCGGATGATACGAATTTTTCTGTGGTCCCGGCCGAGCCCCATTACTTTGCAACGTGCTAGATAACAGTTGTTACGAATCGATTTTCGACCAACGTCGGTTGATACGAATAAACGCCACCCCACCGACGGCCGCGAAAGAGAACAGCGCGCAGTCACGCGCTTTCTCCTTTTCTCTTTTGGTGCGGAGGTGTGGACGCGGCGCCGAACAGCGCGGAGGCCGCGATTGGGCGCGAAGAGTTTGACGCGGTGGCGCTTTTCTTGCTTTTGCGCTTTTCCCCACGCAGGCGTGGGGAAGTGCGGTCTATCGCTACAACGGAAACTGAGCAGTGTAAGCACAGCGCATACAAAGGTCAGAGCCTTGTGGAGATCGCTTTCAAGATATGGTGCGCGCGACAACCCCAACAGCCGGCGCAGGCGCAAAGTATAGGAACGCATTTGTTGACAGAGTAGAAGCCGCCCCCCCTCTCCCTCCTTCCCTCCCTCCTGCGCTGCCTTCCCACTTTGCTCCTTTCGCATGGGAGATTGCGTCGCCAGTTACCCTTGCACCCTGGTTGCAAGATACGCATTGAGTGCCCCAGAGCACAGCGTCGCCCCCCCCCCCCCCCTCCCATACCCCCCCCCCTGGCCTTTCGCGCGACAGAAGCTGGGCCGGGCTCGACTGGCGCGCCCGGCCGTGACGGAAGTCGCGTTTGCTCTCCGCTGTGCGTTCGCTCTCCGTGCGTGAAGGCACGCGTCGACGATTTTATCGCCCTTGGACTCATGCTCCACGTCTCATGCTCCTCCTCTGCATCGCCCTCGTTGATCTCCTCTCCCGTCGGTGGGCGCACCTTGTTGAGAAGCATGCTCGCTACCGCCCTTGTCGGCGAGATTTTCCAGCGGAAGCCGCATTATACAGTAGAACCCCGCTGTTACGTTTTTCACGGGACCGTAAAAAAAAAAAAACGTAAGAGCCGGGAAACGCAAGAGCCAGGAAACAGGAAAAATTGAGCAATGGGAGTAGTGTTGACCTGCACACAATATTATTTTAATTCTAACGTGTGACAAAAAGTAGTTTCGCCCGACAGCCGAAGTATCGATTGCGATGAGCTATACAAAGTAAGAATAGTAGTTTTATAGTCTGTATAAACTTGTAAACATTCGGTTATTAACTAATTAACAAACATGGTGTCAGCGCCCACAGGCAAACATGAACACATCACACTCGATGAGAGCGGACACGCGCAGTTAAGCGCCGCTGCAGAAGCGAGCGAAGTGAACTTCGTGCTGTTGGCTATCGCTTCAACCCAAACTGAGCGCCGAGAACACGCAGCACGCACAAAGCCACGAGCCGCAGACGCACCTACACTGCGTAGAATCTGCCCCCACGCAGATCGCTTTCAAGACACGGCCCGCGGGACCACGCGCCGCCGCGCAGTATGATGCCAGAGCACAACGCTGCCCGCAATCCCCCCCCCCCCCCCCCCTCGCTCCCTCGCTGGTGCCTCGAGCGCAACGGAAGGAGGTGCGCTTCCTCCCTGCTTTTCTTTCGCGCGCGAGACGCGGTCGTCGGCTCCCTTCGCACGCTTTCATTCGCAAATTCAGCACACGGCCGCGCGGCGACGTATGCTGTATGTGCAAGTGAAAGCGTGCGAGGGGAGCCGACGACTGCGTCTCGCGCACGAAAGAAAGCATACGGCGCGCGGCGATGGCGTTATCGCCCTTGGACTTTATACGGAACATCTATGAGCCAAAACCAATTTTAGGGCCGCAACGCGTCATAGACATCATCTTTAGATAGCAAAAGCGGATATCAAAGGCCATACTTTTGCTGGTGGAAACCGAAAATACGTAATAAATGTTACCCCCAGCACTTTGGGCAGCCAATGCCATCGTCAAGCAACCAAGCCAAGCGACATGAAAAGTCAAAATGGCCGCTCGGGCCGGCGCGGTGTGGCAGTTCGCAACGTATGATGCGGGAACGGTCCCACAGTTGCGACGTAACAGCGGGGTTAACCAATGCATTGGGTTCTATGGGAGCTGTGCCGGGACCGGCCGAAAACGACGTAACAGCCAGGAAAACGCAGCACCCGGGAACGTAACAGCGGGGTTCTACTGTAACCGGTATTTCGTCTCACGTGGCTGCACTGTAAGCGGTATGCGTATACATGGAGTTCTATGGGAGGGTAAACGGGAGTCGGAAAATGCCGCGTTGTAGCCTGTTCTGCACTATAAACAGTTACGCTATAAGTAATCTATACTGTAAATGCTTTTTACGTGCGTGTGCCTGAGTGAGTTCACCTCCGACTCTTTAATTTAGCTAGTTTTGTGTTTCGATGATACGAATTTCGGCTAATACGAATATTTTTCGTGGCCCCGTGAGATTCGTATCATCGAGATTCCACTGTACTTTGAAAATGATAAGGTCATTTTGTAAAAAATAAATACATAGCTTTTTAAAAATAATTCCGGTTACTTTTGGGTACATCCTCGTAAATGAAGGTGCACAGCTTCTACTCAAAATTGATGTTCTTGTCGCAGCAGTGTGGGGCACAGTAGTAATTAATTAATTTATTTATTTATGCACATATCTCACAGGCTCCAACTTGAGTATTGTGTGAGGGAGGTAAGAAAAACAACATGTACCAAAAACGGGAGAACATAACCAACAACAAATCAAACAACTGAAAAAAAAAAAGACGTTGTTTAAGGGGGGACGTGGCTTTGAAAATCAACTTCCTGATTTCTCCATGGATTTTGATGAAAATTGGCACAAATGTTTAGAATGTCTCCCTGATACTTCCATAAAAGTTTCAGAGTGATACCTTGAGAACATTTTATTGAGCAGAATTTTTCTCTCTTGAACTTTCTGGAGGGCCTGGGGAGCTTAAAAAACATGATGGAAGGCTCGTTGAGTATTGACTGCATAGCTCAATGCGTGCTGAAGGTCGTGACAGTCTTACATTTTTTTTTTCGCAACACAAATTTTTTAGATAGTCATTTTTCAAGTTACCTTCGCACCAAGCACACTTTCAGGGTGAACGAATAGCCATGCCATAAATTTATAAAAAGTCAAGATAAAAATGCGAGACTGTCTCGACCTGCACTGTAGTCCAAGGAACGTGACAAAAAAAACAAAATCAAAATAGGCTAAACGATAACGAAGAAATCAGCTCCAGAAACTGAGCAGAAAGGCGAAAAAACAGTTCTGAGAAAACGGCTCTCAAAGTTTCACCTTCTCTTCAGTTCTCTAAAACGCACGAAATTTGTAATCTTGATGTGTTTTGTGATGTGGGGCTTCTTGGACATGTGGCCTCTGGTCTGCTGCGCCTTCGTTCTGCCTTTTTCATGTTTTATGGCATTCTTTACTGCTGCTCTACAAAGAGCATGGTGCCTGGGTTTCAAACCAAGTGAGGTGCAGAACTATGTGGGCATAAATATACAGTAGTTCTAGCGTTGTACCTGCAGACTGCCTCATTGATAGCAGCCTCTAGTGCAGTCAGTGAGGCATTGTTTTCTTTTGGTAGAATCGACAATGTTACTGAATGAAGGCTCTCAGCAGCCTTCTGAATCATCATCCATTGACAATGGCTATGGAGGTTAGGAGAGCCACTGATAGATAGGCAGCAATGCAGCTGCTAGGTGCTTTCTAGCCTTTTACTTTTGTATCATGCCTCACTTCTGCAGCCAGGTGTCTGTGCCAGCCCAAGTGGCCTAGTGAACAGAGCTCATGATGAGGTTCTCTTTATGAATTAAAGGGGTGGTATGATAGGTATTGTTACGAGATATCGTGGCATTACGATAACAGAGTCGGCGCGCGATGTACCAAGTCGCGGGTCCGAGGTGCCGATGTGCGAAATGCCTCGTCGCGGGTCCGCGGAATAGACACTCGACGAGCTTAGTCGCGCAGTCCGAGGTGCCGATACGCGAAATGCCTGGTCGCGGGTCCAAACGCTCGGTAAGCTCAATCGCGCAGTCCGAGGTGCCGACGCGCGAAATGCCTAGCCGCGGGTCCGAGGAATAGACGCTCGAGGTGTCGACACTCCATGAGCGATGTGCCGACACGCGAAATGCCTAGCCGCGGGCTCGAGGAGTCGATGCTCGATTAGCTTAGTCGCACAGTCCGAGGTGCCGACGCGCGAAATGCCTAGCCGCGGGCTCGAGGAGTCAACGCTCGCGGTGTCGACGCGCGAAGTGCGTAGCCGCGGGTCCGAGGAGTCGACACTTGTTGAGCAATGTGCCGACGCGCGAAATGCGTAGCCGCGGGCTCGAGGAGTCGACGCTCGATTTGCTTAGTCGCGCAGTCGGAGGCGCCAATGCACGAAATGCTTAGGCAAGGACCCGAGAAGTCCGCGCGCGATGTGCTTCATCGCCGAGTCGGAGACGCCTACGCGCGAAAGGCTTATCCGCGTGTCCGAGCATTCCGTGCCCGAAGCTCGGTCGCGAAGTCCGCGTCACCGATGCTCGGAATGCTTAGCCACGGGTCTGAGACGTCCACAAAAAGCGGAATCGGCCACGCTACTGCGATGTCCGCGTAGCGCCCGCTTTAACACTCGTCGAGATTACGGAAACTGTCCGAAGCTCGCGAGGAGACCACAACAAGCGGAGCAGACGACGCCATCACGGAGCGAGCACCGGACCAATGGCGAACCGCGCTGGAGTCACGTGGCGGGCGCGGCCAATCGGTGGCTCCGGCACGACCTTCAATCATTTGCTTTTTGTGTGCTTGTTTCTGTATGGAGGTGATAGCTGAAGCGGCAGATTTGAAGACGGGAGAAATGGGCTTTCCAACGAGACCAAGATAGCGGCGCTCGGCTGCGCCTGTTCCGGAGATGTCGTGGCTTGAAAAACGCAGTTTTTTCGCGATTTCCGTGCAATTTTTCAGCACCTTGGCTGATACAACAATTTATTTAGAGCACTTCTACTTGGTTTTCAGTGATGATATTTCGGAATCAGATAGAATAAGAGTTACAGAAACTGAAAATGTGATTTTCAAAAAATCGATTTTTTAGCCATTTTTCGCGATGCGAAAGCCGCGTCCCCCCTTAACATCAAGCAAACCACGAACAACAATAACACTCTGGGCGATCAGAAACACGTATGGCTCAATGAAACTCTTGGCAAAGGATTGCAAACATATGTATACATATAAATAGCAGACAAGAAACAAGGATGACGACAGCTAAGTCACATGGGACAAATGAAACATGCGCGCGTGACTACGTAATCATCTTTTTTAATGTTTCTCTATAAGATTCCAGCTTATTAATTTCAACAATGTTGCTTGGAAGTTCATACCAAGCTGCTGTTGCCCGAGGTAACGCAGGTTTATTAAATGCGTTTGTGCGGCCAAACACACGTATGAAACTGTTATATAAGAGGTGAGATGTCCAAAATGGTCGGGGAAGTGGTAATGTATTGTGTGTTGACTGTGAGTGACTTTGTGCAGTAAACAAAGCAAGTAGGCAAACCATTTGGTCTTATCACAGTCTTTCTTTTTGAGTAAATTAAAGTTGTCTGTTGTCTTCTATTAATTTTACATTGCTTAATTTTACTTTGTTCAGCTTGCTTAATTTTACTCTGTTCCACTGTTTCCTTTTTCACAGAGGGCAGTCACACATGAAACATGTAAAAGCTGTTAATTTCTGCTCTAGGTCATTTCAACCAATCTTGCACGTCTTGTCAGACTTAAATTAATAGGTGACTGTATGCTAGTCTTATTATTCACAGGTGCTTGTTGCTAGCTCCTGTGTGAGAAGTGCAATTACAAGCTTTTGTAGATGGTAAGCGATGTTGAAATTCGAAAAGGATCATTAACTGATGTCACTCTATCTGCTGGAAAGTTGAGCTGTTTGGCACAACTGTGGCTGTACTTGTTTGTTGTACGGATGTCTGCTTGCAATGCTTGCAGCACGCAGCGCATGGCTGAAGTGAATTTCCTGTGTGTGCACAAAAAGCTGCGGTCAAAGCGGGTGGCCCCCGTGCTGATCCGAGAGATCACCAGGCGCGTCAACCGACGCGGCATCTTCCAGGCTGTCTACACAGCTGGTGTGGTTTTGCCAAAACCAATTGGAACTTGCAGGTGAGCTGGCTTGCCACTCTTCTTAAGGGGAGAGGCGGGTTAAAAACTGGCGATTTTCATTAAAGAAACAGGTTTTGTGTTTTTAGTTGTTTCAGCAACACTGATCTCTCCTATTTCACATATGATGAAATCAGAGCCAGAAATGATCGGGAAAAGTATAATAAACTCAGTTAAAGCACTCGAGGTGGCAAGAAAAGGCACAGATATGACACATTTTCAAGCACGCGATGCAGTCAAACCGCGCTGTCGCACGCCATTGGGCTCGTGTAAGGTGGTAGCCCTATGCTTTTTCTCTCTAAGGTTAGCTTTGCCGCTTCACAATCTCCCCGGGAAGTAATAATAATAATTAACTGAAGTAAACAACTTTTATAACTTTCAATCACATTTTTCTCAACTTCATATTTTGGGCAAAACAAGACGTTTGTGTACAACATTTTATGTACTTATTGTGGTCCAATCAAGACCACATTTGATGGGCATAATTTTTAGGATATGTAGAATGCACTTATCTATGATTTAATGCAATCACTTTATTTTTTTTTAAGGATGAAAATTTTTAATGTACTCGGGCTTCAGCCACTGAGTATGAAGCACCAGATACGAAATTCTCTTAAAATGTTGCCTGTAAAGGGAATCACATTATCTTGCTTATTAACACTCAGTGGAGTGTTAAGGATAAGAAAAATAATTTTGCACTGCTCTATCATGCTAACTGCTAAGTCCAGCAGCTGCACAAACATGCACTGCTTCTCACTTATGCATGGCACTTAGGACATGAAAGCATCGAGATATCCTAAAATTAAAAGTAGATATCGGATGAAGAGATCAAGCTCTATAAGTGGCAGAATTTTCATTCGCCCAGCATCATTATTTAAAAAGAAATGTTTCTGTGGAGCATCTCTTCTTAAGAGAAGAATGGGCTGAGCTGTATTAGCAAATTAGCTTCCTATGCTACCAATAAATCCACTCTTACCTTAGGAGGAGGCTTGGCCCCTTTCCCTGCCCCTCTTTCCCTTTGCTAGCGCGGGAAGGCAGCACTCGTGAAGCCACCATCTTTCTTGTCTCACCCTCGCTCACTTTCACTCGCATCTAAAGCACATAGTGCGCGATAGGATCTTATCGCACGTGGACTTTATATGGAACATGACCGTTTATGTGGAACATTAGCATGCGATTTGAGAGGTGTGCTCACAAGCACCCGCTTGTAATTCAATCAATTGACCATCTGCATCCGCGGAAGTTTGTTTATTGTCTCGGTATTCCTTTGCGGTAGCAGTGAAATTTCATTATTTTGAAATCACGTTTAAACACACATCGTTATATGAGGTTCAAGGTACATGGTGTTCTAGGGACAAGAGGTCATGAAAAGTTAAATACTTCGTTATATCGAGTTTCGTTATATAGAAGTTCGTTATATCAAGGTTTAATTGTACAGTAGAACCTCGTTCATACGTTTTCAAAAAATACGCGGAAAATAAACGTATGATCCGGGAAAACGTACGATCCGAATCCAGTAAAAATTGAAGCTGACAAGCCCATATTGAGGTGCAAGGGCAGAAAGCATTTATTTCTTGCAAAACATAGTTACAGTCGAATCTCGTTAATTCGAACTGACGCTGTGGTCCCGTCAAAGTTATGTGTATTCCAATGGGCGAGAACGCTCGGTAATTCGAGCACGAAAGCATTTGCGACGCTTAATTCGAACATAACCGCGCACCGAAAATGCTCTCAGCAGCACGCCAAATCAGGTGGAGGCGCCTCCGACTAGCAATGCTCCGACACCGCCATAAAGCAAAAGCTTAGGAGAGACCCCTGAACGCTGCGCGGAAAGAAAAAAGAAAGAAAAAATACTGTGGCAAAAATTTCCTCTCTTAAATGGTACGGTCGCCGTTTCAGCGTCGCGCCGGAACACGCGTGTACGCGCCAACGTCTCAGCCAACACAGCGGCTGCGGCGCAGAGGTAAGCAACGCTGAGGCCCAGTCCGGCCAACGAAACTGCCCTCGCCGGCCAACGCCGCTTCAACGGCAAAAAACGAAACTTAGGGGAGCTGGTTAAGCTGGCGCTGGGCCGGCGTGCGCACACGGAGAGTCGAAGGTGAGGGAGCTACAAGGGAGTTGAGAGGGAGGGCGAGGGGAGCCACCGAAGCACGGTGTAAGAACAAGTCTTCCACTGTGCACCAAAGCAACGGGCTTGCCGAGGCCAAATGCGCTTCCCTGCCGCCCTCCTCCCTCACCTTCGACGCAGTCGCCGTGACGGCGCGGCCCGCTCCCTGAAGTTTCGTTCACTGCCGTTATCGGGATGCGAGAGAGAGATTGTGGTTGTGAAGAGGAAGAGGCGCTATTGGGATGTGAGAGTTGGCCGGCGTGGGCAGTTCCGTGGCCCTTGCTTGCTACGTGCTTGCGCGCTGCGATATTTCACGACTCGCGCCCTTCGTATGTAGTGCTATGGTGCACAAATACGTCAAAAATAAGTCCTTTTATATTCGAACAAATTTTCAGGCCCATTCGAGTTCGAATTATCGAGATTCGACTGTATTTTCTGCTGGTGCGTCCCACCCTTGGACAGGAAGAACTCCTTTTGCGCACATTGCAGACCCTTGTCCGCATTTTCGTTGTCTTTCGTGTGAAAGAAGCTTTGTAAGGCTTCCAGGCCAGCAAGGGTTTCGGCGAAGGTAGCCGGTGGGCGCAAGCCTTCGCTTTTGCCGCCGTCTTCAGGCGCCTCATCCGCCACCACCTCCGCTACGATCTCTGCGAGTCGTAGTGCCCTGTGCCGCGGGTACGCCTGTTTTTGTCGCTTAGTAGTTAGTGTTGAAGCGAGGGGCGAGGTAGCGCAAAGGTCAATTCGCTCGCCGCTGCTGCCGCGCTTCGTCACTTTGGAAGAACGAGCAATATAGAGAAGTCGGGGTAGGGGTGGGATTGAGCACTGCAGAGAAGTCGCGCGGCGGCTGTCTGCCACTTAGCGCTTCACAAGCACATGAGAGCGGCCTTTTTGCACACCTGAATGATAATTTTTCGCTGCAGAACGTATCATACGACCGCAGTTTGCCGCAATGCTGAACGTTGCTGCCGAATAATCGTATTTTCCGGGAACGTATTAACACATTCCTCTATGGGATTATGTTTATTTTTCGCAATTGCAAACATAGGAGCCGAGAAACCGTATTAAGCGGGAACGTATCAGCGAGGTTCTACTGTATAACGAAATTTCACTGCCACAAGCGAAGGAGTCAATAAATTGCCGAGGCAATACCGAGTCAATAAATTGAAACTTCTGTGGGCACAGATCGGTCAAATGGCTGAATTACATGCAGCTGCTTGCAAACGCACCTCTCAAATCGCGAGCTGCACAACCAAGAGTGACTGTTGAAGAGGAGCAGCGTCATGTTCCGTATAAAGTCTAAGTGCGATAAGATCCTATAGCGCATGGTGCGCTGTATGCTTTGGGTGTGAGTGAAAGTATGCAAGGGTGAGCTGAGAAGGATGGTGGCTTAATGAGCACAGTCTACCGCACGGGCAAGGAGAAAGGGAGGTAGCTCGCTTGCGGTAATGCGATGCATAATGGTAATGCTTGCGTTGTCGTGTGTCTCCTTTTCTAGAGTGGCTGAGCACATACGCAGCCCGCGCACCCTGTTTTAAAGGTAATCTGCTATGTGTGCAAAGAGTGGGCATGCTGAGATGGCATAGCATCATGTGCGCTGTTTTCTCGTACGTTTAGTGCTGGATTTTGCGTTACCTTGAGTTTCGGAGATGTGTTGAAGCGAGAAGCAGACGAAGCATTCACTCCCTGCTGCCGCCGCTTTTCATGATGGCGTCGTTCCACTGTGGGCAAGCGCGGAGTCGGGAGTGGATGCAACAGCATGGCTGGCTTCGCTTTGTACCGTTGACGTGAAGATATTGTCAACACATCATGAAAATGAAGTTTTTCCGTGTAAGAAAAATCTATCGGTGACTGTACTTATTTGCATAAGAGATTTAATGTCAATATAAAAAAATTTAGATCTAATGAAGCAAATTGCCAATTTTACTTACTTTGTTATACCAAGGTTTTACTGTACTTCTTCCAAAGCACAGTGTTTGTAGTGGCCCATAAGAAATGCAGATGAGGAAATTCATACTTATTTTTCCCCAGGTATTGGCACAGATCACTCAACCCACGCAAGCTAATAGAGGTCCGCTTCTCTCACCTGAGCCGCAACATGACAATGCAGCGTACACTGAAGCTCTACCGGTTGCCTGAAGTAAGACGTTTGATGCTAAACCATTCTGAGAATTTCCTCAACCACTGTTAGTGGGCACGCGAACACTGACCTTGTTTTCAGACTTTTACTGTTGCCTGTGAAAGCTTGCCTGCTGTGTTCTAGTTTTGAATTTGATATTTTGTGTAATCTATTTTAATCTTTTTTTTTCTACCCTTGCAGAAGCCAAAGACACCAGGATTTAGACAGTTCCGAAAATCTGACACAGCACAAGCACACGCTCTGCTGGAAAAGGTGGGGGAATTGTGGAGTGCTTGTGGAACATAGCTCTAGCAAGGCTTGAGTAGGTGATAGAAAGAGAGATACAAGCTTTAATGATATGCTGGAGATGTTAGCCTGACTGATTGCCTGGCATGCTAATCCAAGTGCTGGGTGATACTTATGGTATCCACGGTGATCACATACTCGCACACATACATGATAGAGATACAGTCAACGTCCGATTTTTCGGACTTCCTAGGGGCCGTGAGAACGTCCAAAAAATCTGGCAGTCTGAAAAAATGAATGCATGCCTTTTACTGCCCCCAAGGGCTCAAATCGCTCCAGGCACGTCCGAAATAGTTCTAAAGGCCTGCCAGTACACTTATTAGGCATATCGGTGCTCGTACTGTGATAAGAGATGGCAGGTGCTTGAGGGTATAATTAAGGAAAACGTATCGCGTCCCGTGACAATTGCCCCTTCCCACTCTTGGTATGCTTTACCGCAATACATCGTGTATGCTTCACCGCATAACACTACTGTATTGAGGCGAAGCTGACTTTCGAGAACCAGCATTATACAATGCGCCAGGCTTTCCGAGCTTCAAAGCTATTAGCGAGGAGTACAAAGGCGGTGCCACTGCTAACAGCAGCACATTGTTTCAATGAAAAACATGGCACCGAATAGCAAGAAGCTTGGTAGCGAACGTCGAAGTAGCTAGGGCAAGTGTTGCCGCGGTGGTGGCTACGGCAGCCAGCAGATCTGTGTGCGTGAGCACCAGTTCAAAGAGGCGAAATAATTAGAATGGCGGTGGTGGTGGCTACAATTAATGCCGTTTCGGACCTGTGGTCATGGCAAAAAGTCCAGAAAATCAGACGGTGAAGGTTTTTTGCGTCCGAAATTTCAGACGTTCTTATACATGGACTCTATGGGATGGGGTATGTGGCGGTGCCGCGAAGGCGTCTGAATTATTGGGCACGTCCGAAAAGTCCGGCGTCAGGAAAATCGGTCGTTGACTGTAGTTAGAAAGTTTTGTTGAGGCTTGTGTACCTCAGAAACACCAGCAGCGCTTTCGTGGTGTGTAATGTGCAGGTGAATGTTGAGTCTGTAAATTATCAATACTTGTTGCTGGGCTAGCTGGTTCATCTTATTCCGTAAAGTTCTATGGACAAGAGGTCATGAAAAGTTAAATACTTCGTTATATCGAGTTTCATTATATGGAAGTTCGTTATATCAAAACCAAGGGCGGAAAAAGGCTTCAGGAAGGGAAAGAGCATCACTTGCAACTAGCTTATTGAAAGCAGACGGGGTCACCTTTATAGGAGAAGCTGGCCATGTGCACACGTTTGTTTGCGCACAGTACTCAAACAAAGTTTGCATCATTATCCAATCATACAGTGCAGAAACTGCGTAAAGCTACAGACGTATCGCTGATACAGACATCGCTTTTCATGTTGTTGAAATAAGCCTCCATTAATTCCTGTGTCAAGGAATCTTTGCTTTTACCAAGAATGCGGATGTTGCACTGCAATTGAATTACACTGCAATTCCTCACACGTGCAGGAATTGCAGTGCATAGGTAAATGTGCACTAATCTTATTTTTGACAGACAGCTCGTATTCCTTTGCCCTATCGTTGATGCAACGGCCTGTCTGAATATACCGTCGTGCCCTCCCGAGTCAGGACTGTCGTGAATAAAGCTTCAAAATCTTCTGGCGATCTGTTTCTGGTACCTCGAACTTTCCATCCTTCAAGACAATATCTTCTGTGTCTTCCCAAATACTTGCTACATGCAGAGTTTTAATTATTTCAGTCTCCGGAATATGCAATCTTGATAAAGCGTCCGCGTCGGGGAGCTTCTTTCCAGGACGGTGAACCACGTCAAACGCGAACTGCTGGATTTCTCTGACCCAACGAGCAATCCTTCTGGCTGATATATACCCTGCCGCAATTAAGTAGAATTTTGTACAGCCACCAACCACAGAAGTCACATATGGCCTTGTATGATTTTTACCACAAAAGGTTAGGTAGCTTCTGCTGGTCTGAGACTAATGGGTCAGCAAGCTTTCATGGAGCCGAAAAAAAAAAAAAAAACAATAGATATTGTGTACCTGCGTGGCCAGCAGGTACACTTTATTGACCTGGCCACTTTATGCATGTACGGAACAACCTGTTTTTTTTTTTTTCCTCCACTAGCAACTTGGCTTTCCACTTACCCTTCAATTTTTTCAGGAGGGTTTCCGCTACTGCGACCGTGATAGAACAAGGGGGTCCGGCTTATCGTAGCCATGCAACCTGACAGTTAAAGCTTTCCTGCATTTTGTGAGAACAAGACTTCACCAATGCCACCTCAAGACATCTACCATATTTTCTCGCATATAACCTGCACCAAGAATTGGAAAAAATTGCTTAAAAAGTGGGGGTGCGGGTTATCTGCGAAGATTCGCGAAGGGAGGGGGTGGGGGTCGGCTTCACGGCAACGCGCGGCCTGCCGTGCAGAGTCCGCGTTGTCCACATGCCTATCGACATCGACGTGTGTTAAGCCAATAAGAGGCCAACACAGGTTATAGCCAGATCTACATCCATAGTCTGGTTAGATACTTTTCGCACGCTTTTTACATGAGTCGGGTGCCGTTTCTTGTAAGCCCAGTCTTCCCAGTTGGCCAGCCTTGTTTAGGCATCACGAGTGTGCCTCGGCGGTAGTCTTTCACTGTGAAAGAGAAACTGAAGATCGTAGCCGCTGCTGAAGAAATCGGCAACAGAGCTGCTGTTAGATGGTTCCGAAGACGATTACGTCTTTGAGAGCGGCGATGAAGCCTCGAATGGCAGCAGTGAATCGGACAACAGCACTGACAACGTTTGCGGCAGTCATTTTGAAATAAATTTGTTTTGAAAACGAAATGATGACTGCGTGTAGTTGTCACTTCCTAGTCCTCATTTTTTCGGATACGCGTGCGGGTTATACGCGAGGTTATTTTTTTTCTTTTCGTGGAGTTCAAAGTTGGGGGTGCGGGTTATATGCAAGGGCGGGTTATACGCACGAAAATACAGTATGTCAGCGATACGTCTATGGCTTTACGCAGCACTGAACGGCAGTTTCTACACTGTATGATTGGATAACAATGCAAACTTTGCGCACATGGCCACCTTCTATAAATGTGACCCCGTCTGCTTTCAGTGAACTAGTTGCAAGTAACGCTCTTTCTTGTCCTGCAGCTTTTTTCTGCCCTAGGGTCTAAATGTTGCAACTGTGTGAGCTGGCTGTCTTGAGCCTGGTCACTGTTGTGTATTTGTAGAGATACAATGGAAATGCAAGAATCTTTTGCAATTACTGGGATGCATGCTGCGATTCTGTCTGTGCTGCCATGTAGTGTTCATTGTAGTGAAGCTATCAATACTATAGAATATAGGTCGACTCCTGACCTTGACTTGGCCAGACGACAACTTGCAGTGTGCTAAAGACTGCTATCCACGATGAGGGGTTACTTCAGCTCTCCTCTTTTTCTTTTCTTTTTTAATCTCTACCTATGTTCCAGTTTACAGCGGAATCTTGTTGATACGATTCTGCTTAATACGTCTTTCGGCATAGTAAGCTTTTTCTTTTCCTGGTTAACTTCCCATAGGAGCAATGTGTTTGCATAAGGTTATTGTGATCGCTTTGGATAATACAACTGCAAAAGTGGCCTTTTACTGGTATTTCTAAAGTTGAGAGCTTTATTTTCTAGTGTACTAGCTTAATTAGCATTCCAGCAACTCACGAACAATGTGCTAAGCCCCAGCCACACTGGAGGAAAAATGCATGCAGCCCACTGGAGGCAGGAAAACACTGCAGCAATAGTGCGGACTGGCAGTGCGCCACTGCACACTTGAGTGAGGGAACGGTGGCTTCTTTTTTTAACTTCCAGAATAACTTTTTTACGGACGTTGAAAAGAAGAATGTTCAGCACAAACTGACAAGCTATTTCAACTTTGCTGAATAAAAGTGTGTGGGCTGCTGTTCGTTTGGCAACGAGTGATGCTGCTCCATGTTATGTGGAGCAGTATCACTCAGTGCTACACGTACCTTTGCTATTGAGTTTGTCACCGACTATACCTATTTTCATGCTTTTGGGAGCTTGCTTTGGATAATATGATTTTCAGATTATGCAAGAACCCCAGGTGGTCCAAATTTCCGGAGTCCCCCACTACGGCGTGCCTCATAATCAGAACTGGTTTTGGCACGTAAAACCCCATAATTTAATTTTAATTTTATTTTTTGGTTCTCCTAACAATCGTACCAACAAGCTTCCACTCTATACGGTATGCAGTCTAGCCATGAGGAAGTGTAAATTTTGTCATGGCTTCCTTGTGCTAAATAATTTTTAAGTTGGCTGTGTAAGGCTGTCATTTCATTGCATTGGGATTTCACTGGCACAGTGGCCATTAGGGCTATAATGCACCAAAGTTGTGAAGCAGTGTATTACAAACTATTTCCATTGCATTGTGTTGATAAAAGCACTAGGCTGAAGCAGCACTTTTCTCTCATTACTAAAAAAAAAAAAAAGAAAAAGTTATATTGTTGTTCTATAGTTTGTTGCATATTAACTGAACATTAGTATTTGCTTTTGAGAACAGTGTGGTTTAAGAATGCAGTGTCGGGTGGTTTTTTTGCACAGGTGGTAATGTCAGAGGAAGCTAATGTAGGTAGTTCATGTCAGCATTACCAGCTGTCCTACATCTGGCTCCTTTTCTGATGTTACTGTTTTTATTTATTTCTGGGGTTCAGTGGTCTAGCTTTGGTTATGTTTTTTTTTTTTTTTTAGCCTTGCTTTAAGTCTAAAATTGTTTTTAATGAAAGTTTTTTGTCTTTGCCAGTACCTGGAGAAGTTTGACCTGGCCCCTGTGTTCTCTAAGGAGGAATTCAGGCACTGGTTCCTGCCACGCCCGGACATCGTCGACAGCTATGTCGTAGAGGTGTGTTTTGTGGGCCGTCTTGTTTGCGAGTAACTGCTGTGTTTCACCACTTGCTGCTGAGACTGTGAATAGCCATTTCATTTGACTTTGCACGCGTGCCTACACTGTGTACCTTGCTTTGTTGTTTTATAATGCACACATTGAAATAGCGTTTGTGTTAGTATTTTGCATGTCTCTCTTATAATGTGTTGAGCCAGAGACTCCTGTATTTTTTTAATGTCAGCCCAGGGACTCCAAAGCTGTGGGTCACTGAGAGGGTGCCACTTTCCCAGTACTAGTTGGTCACAGTTCATGGAGCATGGTTAGGGTTACGTCAACTATCTTTCATCACATGCCATGCAGAAGCCAAGGAGCAGGCACAGAGCGACAGCAGTGCTCAGCTAAAGCTATCCATGCTCTAGCAACAACAGGTATAAAATTACAGGGAATATGGTGCCGCCACAGTATACCAATGGCTCCCATGCACTTGTCAGGCATTAAACATACAGGAAGCTATGGTTGAGCTCATAGTATTGACATGTACAGTCTTTGTCAGAAGTATGCAGGGTACACCACACCTTCACTGTATTGTCTTTTGGCTGTGTGGTGCGGTTCTCGTGGCGCTCTTGACACTCCAGAACCCTGGATGGTGGGTACGAGCGTTCTTTTCATTTCCCAGGGCACTGGAACTTATGGCATACCACAGGAACTTTCCTAAAGAGCCTGTAGCTTATACCGGGTGTTCAAAATTAAGCTTTACGGGATTTTTAAAAATCACCTGTGGCAGGTAGCATAATTCTTATCATTGAGATGGGTTATTCGAAGAGGCAAACACTAGTAGCATGAGAAATCGAAACAAAAATTCAACTAATTCACAAAAATTTACTAACGAACTTCTTAGTTAATTATTTACGACACGTATTGCAATTTACAAATTGTAGCCGGTGAGTTTGCAAGACGCATCCACTTGAAATTAATTTTCAGGACTACATGAGTTTCAAGATAATATTTCCCAAAGTATGGGACGAAATACATGGGCGTTCCAGTTACTTTTGTGCTTCAATGTATAGAACATCATTTTGGTAAAAAAGTAAGTGGAACAACAGTGCATTTTTACGGCGAGTTTGATGGCGCATATCTCCAAACTGGTGTCATTCTGGAAATTCATTCCAAGTGGATACCCCTGACAAGCTCACCAGTTGCAATTCGTAAATCTGCAATGTGTTGTAACGTAATTAACAAAGAAGTTCATTAGTGAATTTTTGTTAATTAGTTGAATATGTGTTTTGATTTCTCGTGCTTCTGATGTCCGCCTTATTGGATAACCTAGCTCAATGATAAGAATTATGCTACCTGCCACAGGCAATTTCTAAAAATTCCGTAAAACTTAAAAATGAACACCCTGTATATGTTTGACAAAGACTGTACATCTGTTAGTCTTGCACAGTCTGCCTAATTAAGACCTCTGGGATGGTATTCTGTAAGAGTCCACCTATTGGACTGTCCACTTCGGCTGTCACCATTGGCTGCCGTTTCACGAGTGCGAAGGTGCCAGCCAGTCTCTTTCGTGCTCGCGAAGCGGTAGCCAATGGCGACAGCCAAAGTGGACAGTCCACTAGGTGGACTCTTACAGAATACCCCCCCTGCTTTGCAGGAAGCATACTTCTGGATGGTTCTGTTAAATTTTTCACGGGGACTCGCTCTCGCAACGCAGTTGCATGTTGTGTTCTCTCAGTGCTATGCTGAATGGGCTGCAAAGGGCCACAACTCTGAGACTGTTGTGCTCAAAATAAACTGTGTCTAGTGATAGGCTATGTCGCCAGGCGTGCTGGCCATTCCTCCATAGAAAGGCAATTCACGACCTATGTTTTCTTTTCTTGGCCAACTGTTTTGTGGTCACTTTCCACTTAACACCCTTGTCCTAGAAACCCTTGTTTGCATGCAGAAGGGCTGTCTCGGATTCCTGTGTAGTAGTAGTGCGCTGGAAGACTGCACTTAAATTAAGTGGCATGAGTGATGTGTCTGAGGCATAACTGTAATAAAATTTTTTGTTACCACGATAAGATGGCTATTTTTCAGGACTCTAAGCAAAAAAAAAAAAATCATACGCCTAAGCACTCCGTACAGATCGTTAACCAACGAAGCTGAAATGTGTGGCTCCGGTGTTTATGACTGGGTTAATCCTGACCTGGCCACATTGCCCATCACTAGACACAGTTTATTTTGAGCACAACAGTCTCAGGGTTGTGGCCCTTTGTAGCCCATTCAGCATAGCACACATTCGGCTGCGACGGAGAGAACAACATCGCTGACGTTATGATCGCAGTCCACCGTTTTCGCTTGCGTTCGATGTCTCGAGTTTGCTCGGTGGCGTGGTTAGCAGCATTCGCCCGCCATTTCCACTTGCGATTCTTCGAAATTAAATTGCTTCAAAATTAAATCTGTCCGTTACGTAAGACAATGAATGGCTCATACCCCCGTAAATGCGGCCTCCCCATTACGACGACAGAAGAGAAGTGAAATTCGGTGCTGGAATGAGCAACTGCAACGCAGCCAGCTGTGGAAGAAGATGACGAATGCGGGAGCAGTGGCACGGGAGTGGCACGTGCTGAGCACGAGCACGATCGCAACCCGAGGGCTGCCACCGAGCCAGCTGCGGAAGAAGACGACGACGCTCAAGCCAATGCTGACGTTGATAGATTTCTGTGGACAGGCAACTAACAGACGCTTTTTCATTTTGCATAGCCGTATAAAGCTCTGCTAAAAAAAAAAAAAAAAAAAAAAAAAAAAACATCTTGTCATCATAGACAACGCTTTATCATCCTATACTGCAGCATCATAAATTGTACAGAACTAAGTGGTGTTTCCAAACACACAAGCTGCAAGAAAAAGATTTTTTATAAATAAAAATAAACATTTGTGAAGCTGACACTCTTGTGGCCACATGAAGAAAAAACTAAAATGTTAATATGTATATCTACAAAATAAAAATACAAAATATTTTACAGCATATAAAAAAATGTCTCGAGAACACTTCTCTAATAGAAATAATCAGCATACAACCGTTCTTTGGCTACCAAACAGACAACTTGCAGTTTCTCCACTTCTTGCCTCCTGTGTTGTTGTGAAGTTCTGGTACACATTGCCGAGTAGAGTTTTTATGATCTTCACTGTCGAGCCCTGGCAACTCTTGGAGGAGCTCAGTTCTGAACAGCTGGTGCTTCTCTGAGACTGTAACTGTTCTAAGCATAATGAAAATGCGTAGCTCTGCATGGTGGACGTGTGGCAGACCTTTTGAAGTGGGCTTGAGAGGAAGAAAACTGCTCGTAGCAGAAACTTGGAACTTACTGACATGCAGATGCCTACTTTTTATTTATTTATTTTATTTAAGTTTTGTTTTTAACCCACAGAAACTAGTGGCATTCTTCGAACTTTCACCCTTCAGCGTTGTGAATTAATAAGTTTGACATTGTTATGGAATCCTCCGACTTACAGCTGATGCACTGTAATTACGAGCAGCATACGGGAGCTTCTCTATACTCTATTGTAGTTGTCATACACGTTATATGTGTAGTTGTTATTTATAGCATCGTGGGGGGCCAATTGAATGTGCGGAACTGCAGCAAAGCTGTCGTTCTTGACTAGAATTGTGCTGAGCAGCAAAAAGTGAAATTTTTTCAGAATGAAACAAAATGCAATTATGACTTCTTTTGGGGGGGGGGAGGACTGTCCAAGCTATTGGTGTGAAGTGTTGTTTGTGCCTGGACTTAACACATGTTACAGGGGGAGAACCAGATGTTAACAGACTTTGTGAGTTTCTACTCGCTACCATCCACGGTGATGCACCATGCGGTACACAAGGTGCTGCGGGCTGCCTACGCTTTCTACAGTGTGGCCACCTCTGTTCCCCTGGTAGACCTCATGCAGGATGCCCTCGTTATCACCAAGACTGTGAGTATACAGTATTGCTTTACAGTATACAGTATTTATTTTCAATACTGCTGCTCTCAATTTAGAGCTCAGCAGGTGCGCATTACAAATATATCAAGAAAATGTCAAATAAATGGGTCACAAATAGGTAAATGTACAACCAAGTTCAGTTAACGAAAATAGGGGGCAGAGGAAGAAAAGCTTAAAATGAGCGATGTCACACTGGCATTTCAAGGGTCATTAAACAAATCTGGCATCCCTTTTGTTTTAGTAGCTGGTGATACACAGGCAGCCTTGATGAGAACAGAGTTCCTCGGGCATTCTGTTCTCTTCTCAGCTTTTCCGCTGTCTTTAGTTTTGAGCCGACACCTTGATTGAAGTATTGAGGCCTTGCCAGGTTCTGCTGGTAAATTATTTTGGAATGGTTTTACTGCTGATAGTAGTTACGAGCTGTAAAATGGGTTGATCGCATGCATTTCTCATGGCTTGTTCAGGCATAGCATGGCTAATGAAAGGAATTAGCACAATAACCAACACCCACATTGGAAGAGTAGAGGAAGAAAAGTGCTGCTTACAACTATTTAATACTGTTGCAGGAAGGATTTTAAATATATACTGAGGAATCTCGTTAATTCGAACCCGCTTAATTCAAACTTACGGTTTAGGCGAACTGAAACTGTGGTCCTGTCAAAGTTTTGTACTATATTTCAATGTGCAAAAATAGACGCTAATTTGAACGCATTAGCGTTCCCTTAATTCAAGCATACCGTGCTGCCGACCATGTTCACAGAAGCACACCAACTCATGCGGTGGCACCTCTGTCTCGGCAGTGCGGCTACACTGCCAGATGCTGCTCCCGTCTCCCGTTGCAAGAACTTTTTTTGTCGGGAATAACTCACACTGAAGATTCAAAATTTTAACAGCAGTTATACAGTCGAACTCGGATATATTTACCCACATATAACGAATTATTGTGTATATTGAACAGCTGTAAAATCCCCTTGAAAATCCTATGCAAAGGCTGGTGCACACGTATATAGAACGCCCGTTCACCAGCACATACGATATATTGAACGTGGCACCACGCCGAGGACCTCAAAGTGCACTTCTTTATGCACCTTGAGGTCTTCTGGCACCTGGAGGTGGAGAAGAGAATGTGCAGTCGGTTGAGCCTTGTGGGTCGTGTGTGCAGTCAGTTGAGCCCCGTCGAGCTGTTTGGCTAGCCCGTGTACTACCTCGAACGTCAACATTCCTTCTTTCCGATTTTCGTGGCATCGTCCTGTGGGTTGAGTGCCTGTTTGTGAGTTCATTTTCCTCAAGCGATGGCCACTGCAAGTGTAAAGAGCTCTGACGGGGCTATCGTTGTCCCGACACACGGCGGCGTTTTGCGACAGAGGCAACAACAGCAGCAGCAGTGACAACAAGATTGACAATGGCCCGTCTTTGACACCAACCAAAGTGCAATGCAATGTCGTGGATCGAATCGCTCATTGATTTCATGCATGCTAAATTATAGCCGCCAGTGTTCGCACAGCAGCTGGAGGCTATGCACACAGCGGTTGTGAATCCGAAACTTCTGCGAAAGCAAGTGCAGATTTCTGACTATTTCAGCGTGCCTAACGATTGATAGGCTATTTAGAGATATAAATAAACGCTTTAGTTCTCACAGCCTACTTTCTACAATGTCGATATTTTTATCGCAAGTGGCAAATTTGGTTTCGGGACTGCAAAGATGTCTTCGGCAGATGTATTTTTAAAAATTTTATTTAACATTTTTTTACGGCTGTCCAGATATATAACGATGATGGGTTATAACGATCGGACTTTTCATTCTTCTTGATATCGTTATAAGTGGACTGCACTGTATATAGAACTTTTTTGTGATCCCCTTCATATTCGATACATCTGGGTTCGACTGTATGTGAATTTTGCCTTGAGGTGTAGCTTCACGGCAGTGATAATTTTGCCTAAAAGTGTGGCTTCACGGCAGTATTAGCCGCGCTGCCCTGTAGCCACACTCATCACTAACAGAACTCATCACTTCTGTTAGCACAGTGCACATGCGGCACCTAACACGATGCTGCCTGCAATTCCTCCATTTAATGAGCCCCTTCGAGTTCAAATTATAGAGATTCGACTTTTTATCCAGCTTTTAATGTATGCGCACAAAAAGTATACAGCACTATCACAGCATGACACATATATATCAAAGACGGGTGCTCAAGGATTCATATTGTGAGGTGTGCAGTGCAATCAATGGCTCTGACATGGCGCGGCATGACGTAACAAAGATATCTGAGCAGATATGCTTGGGATCAAACAAATGGTTGTGCAATTTCAGTCCATACATTCAAACCACCATGGCGTGGCCTCTTGGCACAAGCTAACAAATATGTACTTCCATTGAGTACTGGCCAACACCTACGTTTTTCTGTCGGGCTCATCTCATGCATCATACCACAGCATTGATCAAGACACAGTGCCTGCGAAGGGGCACATGCCCAGCTTCCACCACCCCATCATCATTTGCATTGTGCTGCACATGCTTCCTGTGATATTTGTGGGTTCATGAAGCTAATGCACAAAGAAAGGTGCCAGGAGTAAAGGCAAGCTCAGTAGAGGCCACCTTGCTGAAGGCTTGCTAACTGGACTTGCCCTCCATGTCCTGCTTGGCAGTCTATGGGGATACAGGCAGCACACGTCTGCTTCTGCATGCAGTCTGAACACATGTTCAGATTGCGGGGGTGCCTCTTAGCATTGTCCGAAGAGTTTCAAGAAGTCCTTAAGATGGTGCTGAAGTTTTTGCCAAGTTTCTGCCAATTTTCAATACAAATCGAATAGTCCTTGCTATTTGATTCGTATTTGATTTGAGAATTCGCTGTTTGGTTGAATATTCGTTTTTGTTCAAATATTCAAGACTTCGAATAACACTTCCTACTCTCAAGAGAGAAGGAATGATGCAAGTGATAACTGTTCCAAGTGATAACTGTTCCAAGTGATAACTGTTCCAAGTGATCCTTCTGCAGGAGAGCCGCTGTAGTTGCTCAGAGGTGTCAGTTCCTGTGCGAATGTACAGGGCAGGTAGCTACTTCTGAATAATTTGCACTCGTTTGATGGAGATGTATGCCTCACATTTAGGCAGCATATGCAAATTTTTTGTTTCGATTTCAGTAAAACAGTTTATTTGGCTAGTTCTGCAATGTTTGTGTGCCATCAAAACAATCTGAGGTGCAGTAGTATCAGACTTCTCTTGTTCAATGAACACGACAATCTATCTGCATATGGTGACGGACTGCTTCCTTGTTTCATTGCTGTCATTGTCATAGTGTTCCAGATAGTTGAAGCCAGTTTTCTCATTCACAAGCCCCTTATGTATAGTTCACTGGGCATCTAGTTGCAAACGCAATACATACGAGGTGTGTTCAAAAAGAAACCGAACTTTTGCTATAACACCTTTACTGCTTATGGTACAACATTTTAAGTGCTGTCCCCTTGAAAGTAGTCCCCTCTACTGGCAATGCACTCTTCTCATCTTTTGTTCCATTTTTGGAAAGCCTCCTGGAACGCACTTTCTGGAATAGCGTGCAGGACTCTTCTCGCATTGTCCTGGATCTCCTCTACAGTTTGGAAACGACGTCCTTTCAAGGTGGTTTTCAGCTTGGGGGAATAGAAAAAAGTCTGCTGGGGCTAGGTCCGGAGAATATGGTGGGTGGGGCACAACAGGAGTGTGGTGTTTCGCTAAGTAGCTGCGAACAAGGAGCGACGCGTGAGCCGGGGCATTGTCATGATGCAACATCCAAGCCTGATTTTCCCACATTTCAGGCCTCTGCGCACAAAATCTCTCAAACGTGCTAGGATTCCCTGGTAAACTTCTTTGTTTACCATCTGACCATGTGGCACAAATTCCTGATGGACACTGCTTTTGCAGTCAAAAAACACAACCAATGTCATCTTCATTTTTGGCCGACTTGAACGCTTGAACCAATCATAGCACTGCGTGCGACTCATACAGTCCTCCCCATATGCTTGGCTAAGCAACTGAAATGTCTCTGTGAAAGTTTTCCCAAGTTTGTAGCATAACTTCACACACACACACTGTTGTTCCAATTCCTTCATTGCCACTTTGGCACCAATCTGAAGAACAGCTTGTTCATGTACTTGTTCACTTCAGCGGTTGTAGCTTGCCAACTAACGGTCAGAGTAAAATGCCGCAAATGGCAGTTTGTTGTCTAAACCTGCCGCTACATGCGCTCAGTAGCCGAAGCGCGCTCCCTCTGCTGGTTCGCACGTTATTTCAAAAGTTCGGTTTCTTTTTGAACGCACCTCGTACATATATCAAAGAATTAAACATCTATCTCCTTACTTCTTTTTTTTCTGCGCAGACTCTACGCAAACTTTATATTTCACTTTGTTACTTTGTTTAGAAATAAAAAAGTATTCTATATTTTATTTGATATTCGGGGGTAGTTAGCTATTCGTATTCAACTCAATTCGGAAATTTTGGTATGTGACCACTCCTTGTTGAAAGCTTATAAATGTTGTAAGTACGTCAATGCAAACACTGAAAGGCAACAAGCCCAAATGCTTGAGGGTGGAGAATAGGCTGAAGGGCACATTTGGAGAGTGCCTTCAGTGCTGCAGGCATGAAATTATATTAGGTTGGCTCACAACAAAGTGAAATGCAGTGATGGTCAGCACAGCTTTTTGGGTCTCTCAATACGTTTGGAGGAACACCAGCAGTATTTTGTCACCTCTCTTCAAGAAGAGGGGTGATTAGTAGTGATAACAAGGGATGGGGACGAAGATGGTGTATTGTTGCCTGTTCTTTCAATAAGTGAGGGTGACAAAAATGGAGAGGAACCATCATGTGTAACCAGGTGTTGTCAATCTAGTGAGCCAGTTTTCCAGAAATGAAGCAATAATTTTATTGCGATAGCAATTATATGGACACTGCAAAGCAGATTTCTGCCGTCGCCGTGAGGTTCCGCATGACGTCAACGGCGATGAAATCGTCGCCGCGCTCCGGACGCTGTATGTGCGAGTGAAAGGGCACGAGGATGCGTGCTTTCACGGGAGCGAACGCACGTCGGAGAGCCAACACGCGTTCTGCGCCTTGCTCCCTGAAGGGCTGCAGAATTAAGCGTCTCTTTCCTCCTTTCCATATATAGAGAGCAAATGCAACTTCTTCCATCGTGTGAAAGGCTGTGAGGGGACGGGAGGGAGGGAGGGGAGGCGACGTTTAACTGCGGCACCAAATGCGTATTTATATAAAAACGCCGCGCGCGTTCGGTGCGAACGTGGGCAAAACACCGACGGCGTCGACAACAGTTCTGCGCGTTGCTGGTGCTGCTGCATGTCCAAGTTTATGCAGCTTATAAAACTACTATCCTTACTCCGTATAGCTCTTCACTAATTTGCTATCGCAATTGGTGCTTCGCCTTTCGGGTGAAATTGCGACATTTTTTTTTTGTTCGACCGCTGCTGATCACTTCAACTTTTTAAAATCAAACCTCTGTCTTGTTTGCATTGAAAAAACATATTTGTGGCGATTTAGCGGCAAATGCTAGAGAAATGCGTTGAGGTCCCGGATCCATGATTGTTCACCACATTGCAAAGTGTTGTTCAGAAGCTCATTCGACAGATGTCCTGCAACTGATGACCGTAGCAGACTACATTAGTTGCACTACACATATGCACACGTGCATGCATTCCCATCTCCCTTTTTTCAGCTCTCCCATCCCTTCTCTACCTCTACCACATGACCGGATTCCCACATTTCGCACAAATACACTTTCTTCCACTCTGATACTCCTACTGCTATCACATTAATAATGGAGCGTTTAAAAATATGTATGTGGTTGGCATGATGTCTGTGTATGTATACAGTCTCTGCTTCTGTTTGTTGCCCTATTTGGGAAACAAAATTAATTTGAAATGCACAGCATTTGTGTAAAATTATCAGTTCAAAATCATCAGTGGGGTAGACTACTTGGAAAATATCGAGCGATATTGTGGTCAATGCTTGTGATTCAAAGCTAGCAACATATTGTTATAAGCCATTCCCATACATTGGAGTAGGCCCCAGCAAGGGGCTGAAGACAACGATCAAAGAAGCTCACGTGTGGTTGTTGTTCCGCCATCTGGCCACTCTGTACTGTCTGCGCTCGTTACAGCGGACCCGTGTACAACAGACTTTCGGATGTAACGGACCATATTTCAACCTTAGTTTGGTCTACCAATTTTATTAGTGCAATGAAGTTCGCTTTTAACGAACCACACTACAACAGACTATCGGCTACAGCGGACGAAATTAGCGGCAACATTTAAAATTTTTTTCAAAATCAGGTGTATAAAACATACTTTTTCCTTGTCGACACGGGTTGACACCAGACTTGTGAGGGTTAGCCGACGATAGCGGCTCAATCTTGCGTACGCGAGGGAATAAGGTGGGGCAGAAACGCACCGTCTTCTTTCGTGCACGGCGAAGGGAGGGAGGATGGGTTCTTATCCGGCGGCTGCTGCTTACGGTGCGGGCCTCATCTTCAAAGCGATCTGTGATGTGGGCACAGTGCGCCCAGTGCAGTTAGCTTTGTATGCGCTGTGCTTTCGTCATTAAGTTTTCGTTAAAGCGAGAGACAGCACAAAGGTCAATTCGCTCGGTGCTGCTGCGGCGCTTCCTCACTCCAGAATTTTGCACAGCAACTTCCCGCGGCCATCAAGCGAGATGTGTTCATGTTTACATGTGTGCACATTACACCGTGCGTGTTAATTTCAGTTAGTAAGCAAATGTTTACAACTTTATACTGCCGATAAAACTGCTATCCTTACTTCGTATAGCTGTATACCAATTTGCGATCGCAATCTATGCGTCGCCTTTTCTTCTTTTCTCTTTTTTTCTTTTTGTTAGTTTTTTTTTACATTCTTTTTTTTTTTTACTTTGAACGTTTGTCACTCACTCTTCGCAATAACGTTGTTAGACATCGCGACCAAATTCTCGGAAGTGAGGCATTTAGAATATTCGGACTTGGGATAAGACGGACATTTTTGGTCGGAGTAGAGGGTCCCTTGTGGCAAGAGTCGACTGTATATATTCCGTGAATACATTTTCCATTTTGTTTTTGCCTATTGTTATCCCTGTCACATTTTTGGTGGAGCTGCGGGGTATTAACTTGATACAACGGACCTTCACAGTGGCCAGAAGACAGAAGAGGTGGTTCCCACTGTAACAGCGGCAATGTCAACGGTTGTTGTTGCCCAGCCAAGAGACGCAGGCACGTTTTGTGGGACTGAGGATGTTGACGTTGAACAGTGGTTGGCAATCTACGAGCGCGCAAATAAGAACAACCGATGTGGGATGATAGATACGGTCATGTTGGCCAACATCCTATTTTATCTTCAGGGGACAGCAAGGGTGTGGTTCCCCAATCACGAAGAGGAAATCGGAAGCTGGGATACCTGCAAGGAAAAGATGCGTGCTCTGTTCGGCAAGTCTCTTGGTCGTAAGATTGCGGCGAAGAAGGAGCTAGCATCACGTGTGCAAACATCGACATGAATCCTACCTGTCTTGCATACAGGATGTGCTGGCCATTTACCCAAAAGTGGATGACGGTATGGCCGATTCAGAAAAAGTGGGACACGTCCTAAGATGGATACCAGATGATGTGTTCGATCTGCTAATCTGCATGGACTGCGACACAGTAGATGCCATCATTAAGGAGTGCAAGCGTTTTGAAAACGCCAAGAGTAGACGTATTGCCTATCAGTTCGCTCGACTTCCCCACATGGCAGTAACATCGTCGTGCGAAGACATGCCTGCGCGACAGCTGCTGCTAACCGTAGAACACGTGATGAAGATCATACGGCATGAACTTGAGGCTATGTCACCTGCTTCCCTGTGCTCCCGTGCCTGTGAGTCTAGCTCTACCATGGTACCACTTGTCCAAGCCATCATTCGTCGGGAGCTATACAAGCTATGCTGGCCTGGACTCTGTGCGCTGTCATTTCCTCCCGCCCAAGACCAGAGGCTGCGTCCCCGCAATCCAACCGAGTGATGGACTGCTGAAGACCAGCCCATTTGCTTTAATTGCCATCAGATTGGTCATGTCGCCCACTATTGCAGTAACCGGCGGTCTTGGCCTCATACGCCCTATGCTCATAACCGTCGCCCTCAGACCGATCCTGGCTGCTTCCAGCCTTACCGCAAGTCACCTCAGGACAACGGGGATGATGCTCCGACCATGTCCTACCGTTGTTCACCATCTCAGTGTGGTCATCGCCAGTCCCGTTCGTCATTGTCTCATCGCTCACCATCTCTTAATGATTTTGAGCATTGATATGCAGTCAATGTCCGATTTTTCGGACTCCCTAGGCACTACGAAAACATTCGAAAACTGGGCTGTCTGAAAAAAGTAAAATGCCTTTTACTGTCCTCAAGGGCTCAAATCGTCAAAGCCACTTCTGAAATAGCTCTGAAGGCCTGCTCGTACTTTGACAAGAGGCGAATGGTGTGCACGTGCATAATTAAGGAACAAATTCAATGTCCCGTGGCAGTTTTTTTTTTTTCACACTCTTTGTATGCTTCACTCCAATACATTGCTTATGCTTGACCGCATAACACCGCTGTATTGCGGCTGTCACAGGCTGTCACCTGTTCGTCGTCAGCGCAAAGTCGATCGACGCGGTATACAAGCGGTTGTTCGTTCCGTACTCAAGCGAACAGAGTGAAAAGAGTCAGAGTCAGGAGTAAACAAAAAACAAGATATTTATCTGTTGATAAATATACAAAATTAATAAAATAAAAGAATAAAACTAGAGAATAAAGAATATATAGAATAAAGAAACTAAAGAATATACAGACTATCACACTTGAAGTTAATATAACACAATGATGAAGACAAGTAAATACGAGCAATTAATAGTAGATATAAAAATTAAACGGTGCGCGGATCAAATATACAAGAGTACACTTAACAGTGATTGTCTAAAACAAAGTTCAAAAGAAAACAAACGATGTCATATGCGTGGCCGGGCAGCAGCAGCAGTTCCATAACCCGTGAAGAAGAAGGTTTATTATTTATTTATTTTATTTATTTATTTACAAATACTGCCGTCTCAGTGTGAGACATTGCAGGGGTGGGTACATAAGTAGCCTAAATAGGCAAAATCAAACATTCTATAGCATACAATCAGTAGAGCATGTTACATATGTGCATGGTCAGTACAAACAATATTGCGTGTAAAGAAAGTAGAATGCTGGCGAGCTTATCTTGACGAGGTGGATGCCATTGCTGGGCTGGGTTTCCTGGAAGTCTACATCTGACGACTTCCCTCAAGCAGGTTGAGCTAACTTGAGGCGAACTACCGTGAGCTTCGTTGCAGATGCTGGTTTGACGTCTCGTACGTCAACTAGTTATTTGGAGTTTCGACGCGGCTAGGCGGCCCAGGCGATACTGGACGGCACTAGCCCCCCGACGGCTTCTCAGCAGCTCATAAGTTCAGCTTCTAGACTAATTAGCAGGGCTCAAAACCTGCGCCCAAATAGCCTCTCCTTTCCCTAGTTCCCTATGTAGGGGAACTGCAGGTATGCAGAGTTCACCTAATTATTTCATGACTCCTCCCAAAGGTCTTGGCCGCGCCCCTTTCACCAGGGGCGAAGGAACGGTAGATTCCCCTCTCTCCAAGGTCACTGAAACAGAACACTGAACAGCAGGAGACAGCTAGGCCTAACGTTGCAGAGCACACGACAGTGCAAAACGACTGCATGACCACGGACCAAACACAATGTGGCCAAACACAAATGGCTATCGCTGCCAGTTGATTGGTGTATGGGTGTGCTGGTTCGAGGCTGCAAGATAATCAACACGGCAGTGGTCGTGGCTTCAATTAATGCCATTTCAGACCTGCGGTCATGACAAGAAGTCCGAGAAATCGGATGACAAAGAGGTTCAGCATCCGAAATTTCTGATGTCTTTATGTATTGGCTCTGTGGGGTACGTGGCGATGCCGCATAGGTGTCCGAATTATCGACGTCCGAAAAATAGGTTGTTGACTGTACATCCGCTGTAACATCCGCTATTACAAGTTTGTTTTTCTCAGGTAACGACCTACGTGTGCTCGAAATTGCAGCCAATAATTAGATCAACTTTTAGTTTGGTTAGCAGTGAACCAGCTACTGTTAAATGTCAATAAAACTAAATACAGTATAGACCACTTATAATGTAACTGTTTATAGTGCAGAACTGGCTACAACACGGCCTTTTCCGACTCCCGTTTACCCTCCCATAGAACTCCATGTACATATACAGTAAAACCTCGATAATTCGAAGGTTGCCGGACCATGAAAATTTTTCGAATTAAGCGGATTTTTGAATTAACCGATATGAATAAAAAAATGAAAACAAGCAACAACTTGCCGCAAAAAGAAACCATCTTTATTTTCCATGGCCGAGAAAGATTACTCGCAAGTAATCACTGATGCGGGATTACTTGGCGCGGTAGTTCGCCGCCCCTAGTGTCATGCTCTCCAGCCGGCTCACAGCACATAGCATACAAATATCAGCCGCACTGCACTCAACAAAGTTGCGAACGATGTTCACGGAATCGATAACTGCCGCGAAAGCGGGCGTGGGGGTGTTTGACTTCAAAAATTTGGACTTGATGGATATACCGGACTTCAAAAATGCACCGTCAGGGTTCCCATTGAGTTCGTGCGTTTTCGCACCCAATTTTTCGGACTAATTGAGACCCCAAAGGTCGATTTCCCGGACTAAAAATCACTCTTTCCGTGCCACACTACCCAATCATGGGAGGCCGCCATGTTGGATTTTGCACTAGCTTGGATTCCAGTGGCTCGCTGTATAGCCTCCAAGATTGGAAGGCGCGCGCTATCAATAGAAAGCTCGCGCCATCCTCTCGTCTCGGAGGCCACGGCCGCTCTTCCTTGGCTGAGAAAACTGCACTTTTCCTTTTTTCTTTCTAGTATATGCGCACTGCACTATCCTTTTAACCATTTATTGTGGGATGTTTTTTTATTGCCGCGCGCCCGCCGTATGTGCGAGTGACAGCACGCGGGGTACGCGCGCTTTCACGAAGAGCGAACGCACGGCGGAGCGTAAACGCGACTTCCTCCCTCGCGCGAAAGGCCGTTGGGGGGGGGGGGGGGGGGGGCGTCTTCTACTCTTCTAACAACTGCGTACTTAGCACCGGAGTGGGTTCTCGCGCGCACCGTATCTTGAAAGCGATCTCCAGACGGCCCTGACCTATGCGCTGTGCTTTCGCCGCTCAGTTTCCGTTGAAGCGATAGACCGCACGAACCTTCGCTCGCTGCTGCGGCGGCCGCGCTCGTGCGCGCTGACTCCACGCTTGTTAATTCAGCGCGTTGTTATTTTTTTTTTTTTTCTTTTTTTATCTCTAAAGTTTCGGTTACTATTTTGAACGCGGCGTGTACATTGAGCAGGTGTCTCGTAGACCCATGTCTCAGTGATCGGCGCTACCTCCTGTGCCTTCGTTTAGAGCTAAGCAGTGCGAAGCTTGTTTCTTGGATCTTCATGGCAAACTCCGTTGGCGGAGATCGCCAACGCGGTGACGTTCGTGTCGACTGTACACGGAGACAACGTCACTGCTGCGCAAATCCAAAGGAAGTCGATCCCCTCCAAGCGTAGTATGAGGCAGGGCATTATTAGAGTTTTTTTTTTTTAAGCCGCACTAATAATTTTCTTTGCCTAACGAGTTTTTTGGACTATTTTTCAGTCCCCACGAGCTCGGAAAATCGGTTGGCGACTGTACGGAGCGCCCTAACCTAACCGCCGCACATTGCCACCAGCCGGAAACTTCGAATTATCCGAATAGAGCCACGCGGGCCATTCAAATTATCCGGTTGAATTTGCATTGAGAATGACGGGACCGCTCAAATTCTTCGAATTAACCGAGTTTCGAATTATCGAGGTTTTACTGTACGCATACTGCTTACAGTGCAGCCGCGTGAGACGAAATACCGGTTATAACGCGGCTTCCGTGGGAAAATATCGCCGACAAGGGCGGCAGCGAGCATGCTTCTCATCAAGGTGTGTGCTGCCGGTATGCATTATTCAACGCAATCAAACTCTCATTAATTCGGACTTATTTGGCCGCACATCGGTTAATTCGGACTACTTTCGGAGCTCGGTGAGCGAGGAGCACCGCAAATGTGCAACGCAAAAGAGCTAGAACGGCGCTAGTGTCCAACCGAAACGAAGCGGCAGAGTTCGCATCGCCACAGCCATCAGTTGAAATCGTACATGAATGACAGCAACGTCAGAACGCTTCGAGCCTATTTGTGTCTTTAAAGCCTGTATTCTTGCGTTTACCGCCGAGCATAACATCGTGTTGGCCGCGAGCTTTCGTAACTGCGTAGTCATCATCCATAATCGCGTCGATAGCGGCCGCGGTTTTCTTCGCAGCGGTTGCGGCGAACAGTAGTTTCGTTTTTACTCGGTACATGTGCCGGCCGCGTGCCTAAAAAAACTGCGTAGTCGCCATCGATGATTGCATAGATAGCGACCGCGGTTTTGACTGCAGTTGTTGCAGCGAATGGTAGTTAATTCGTCCAGACTCGGTGCGTGCGTCGGGCGCGTGCCTTCAGCACCGCAAAGTCGCCGTTCGTAATCGTGTCGATAGCGGTCACGGTTTTTTCCGCAGCGGCTGCGGCAAACAGTTGTTTCGTTTTGACTCGGTGCAAAGCTGTCGAGCTTGAAGAGCACCGGCTACATCGAGATTATATATTTCGCCAGCTCACTGGCGAAACCGTAATCGCGATGTAGCTGGTGCTAGTACGATAGTACAAAGCGTGTCTACATGCTTGGTCTACATGTTTTGCATACGTGCAGGGCTTGAAAATCGTTATTTTGGTTATAGTGCAGTACCACTTACAGTGCAGATATTCGTGACTCCGGCGACTTACGTTATAAGCGGTCTACACTGAGTGTGGCTTTTAAGCCTCGAAATGAGCCTGATAACGGTGCTATTTGGTGTGGTGTAATCGAGCAGACTTCAGCTTTTAAATTTTTAGGTGTACTTTTCGATGACTACCTGAGTTTTACACCTTATGTAACGAAGGTTCATTTAGTGTTTGTAGGTCGATACGCATATTTCTTAAGATTAGGTACCGTGTTCCTATTTGGTTGAAACGCTGTCTGTATTATACGTTAATTCAGTCCCATCTTAGTTATTGCCTGTTGGCATATGTCTCCAAAACAAGCAGTTCGCTGTATTGAAAACCTTGGACCCCGCGATCACACGGCACCCTTTTTCTTGAAACATGGCCTTTTAAAAATTAATCAACTACCTATATGCTTGCGATATACATACGAGGTGAACTCAAGAAAAATGCACTCATTTTTTGTCAACAAATACCTTTCAAGTAACACCCCATACAATTTCAGGCATGACCATTTTAGAATTCCATTTTGCAGGACCAACTACGGTACAAAACAACTAGCATACTTAGTACCATCCTTCACAAATGCACATCCTGACACGATCACTATTGTGCAACACTTAGATCATTGAACTGCTTTAATAATGCTATGAAAATATATTTGCTCTCCCTTTCTGATTGAGACTGTGCTAATTAGTTTCTTGTGTGCTTTATGCGTAATTATTTTTTGCTATGTGAGTTTCATATTGTGCTTGTATATTATTTATAATTTTTTTTCTTACACGTATTACTCTGTTGGACCTAAACTGTTCCTACTTGGAAAGTTGTATGATGATACAGGTATTTAATTTATTTAATGTACATATGTTTATAATGTTTGCTACCTATGTGTAATCCATTCTATTGAGATGTATGTATGCTATATTTTATCTTATGCTACCTCACCATTGAGCAATGTACGGGTGACAAAGCTTTGGTCAGGCAGACAATGTTCTGCCTTTAGCCTTGCCATCCAAGACCTTCACTGTGTCTGAAACAGTACTTAAAAAAATGCTTGAAGAATATTGTTTTTCTAGTTGAAAAACTATTCTGCTAGCTTTTTGAAGTCTAGCTTTGTCTACAGTGATCATATTGCAGCTAATGTCAGATCAGAGGAAGTGACTGGACAATAAAAAATCTCTACGTTACTGCCTGCTTAAGATTTTTGGAAGGAGGAAATGTGAAGCTTCCTTAGACGAGCTGTGGCTATGCAATTGTGTATTTAGAAAATTGTAATGTAATGTATCATTGTGAATGCTGCTGCCTTTACAGAATGGCTATGATGTCTTCAATGCCCTGGACCTGATGGACAACAAAGAGTTCCTGGAGAAGCTCAAGTTTGGCATTGGAGATGGGAACCTGCAGTACTACCTCTACAACTGGAGGTGCCCCGAGATGGCTCCCAACAAGGTGAGGCTAACACAAATATGCTCATAAATCTAGATTTCCAGTCCAAATATGTTACCATACTGAATTTACTAATTACATTTAATGCTTAAAACACTATAAAATTTTATTGTGGGTGAACAAAGATACCTCAATCTGGAGCCATCATTTTGACAAGAGGACTTCTTTTTCTGAGGGCATTCTGCCGGGCAACGTTTTAACGTTGTTATTATGATGGGTCCATCAGGCTGAGCCTTCCCTCATTCACCCAAGGTTGATCAATTAAATTCTTCATGTTCGTGTGACCTCTCGGCCTTGTTCGCACTGTCTTTCGGTTTATTATACATGCCGATGACACCCGCATTATCTTTTCTGGTAATAACATACATAACCTTATAGAAATCTGTAGTTAGACAGTGCAAAAATAACGAAATTGACGAATTCCCGAAAAACTTCGTTATTATAAAGAGGGGTTTCGTTATATGAAGGTTCGGCACAAAAATTCGAAAAAGAAGCGCTTACCGTATTTACTCGATTCTTACCGCTTACCGTTGTCGTCGTAGGATCGTGTAAGGCCCGTTTATAGTCTGACAATGGGCCTCTTCGGTTATCCCTCTCTGACAGTCCCGGACTGTCCGAGAAGCTGCACACGCAACGCTCATTGGCTGAAAGCACTGTTTCGGTTCTGTCAGGGACAAATAATTGAAGATGCCCGTTATCGACGCACGGGCCAGCGTCGTTTGCGGCCAGTCACGCTACGCCGGTTGCGCTGCGCCAGCCGAAACACCATCTCCTCTATACTCCGACGCGCGCGTCGTCGGCTGTTATCTTCAGAGCATGCGCAGAACGATCGCAAGTCCGCGCGCCGCTTTGAACGGCTGTCTGCGACTGTCGGCGAAGCGGCGTGGGCGCCTTTATTTGTTCGCGCGAAATGGCATTGTGGGTCGGCGCAGTCGGCGCGACCAACGCGCGAATGGGTCAGGAGCCAATTCAGCGCCAGGTCCGTCGGGGCGCGTCGGAAGCCGCCGGTGCGCTCGACTGTAGAGGAGGTCGTTTTTGCCAATGTGACATAGCGCGCGCGCGCTCGCGTTACGTCGGACTATAAATGGCCCTATAGTGTCACCTAGTGTTAGGTTAGTGAAGCGCAGAGACTTGCGCAGTAACCAAAGAGTGGCGCTGCCAGCACGTTGAAAAAAAAAACATTTTTTTTTTTTTTTGGCAACATCAAGTGGAAAAGGAGAGTGCCGGCTTGGCGGGGCTAGGCCAGCTGCAGCAAGCGGCGGGATCAGGTTTGAATGAAGGGAGGGGGAAAGGTCATGCCCGCGGCGGCAAAATTGCCGGGTCGAGGAATGCAGGCCCGCCTCTCGCACGCACGCACAAGTGCTCTCGCTCTTGTCTCGCAGTCGCTGTGAATTCGAGCGCGCCAAGCGCAACGCCGGCGCTTCGCATTCCGTTGCGGCGGAGAAGGTGCTTCCGGTGGCTGCTTGCGCAAAAATGACAAAATTTGGGGCGAAATCTCTAGGTTGTCGGTGGGGAAAATTCATTATTTCGAGGGGGTCTCCCGCTGCCACTTCGTTACGTAGAGGTCTCAAATACATGTGCTTCTATGGAGTAACGGTGGGGAATAGAAAAACTTTGTTATATCCAGGAATTCGTTATATGGAGGTTCGCTATAAGCAGGTTTAACTGTATTACATGTGCATACCTGCCAAGTCTCCCAGATTACCCGGGAGACTCCCAGATATTGACCATTTATTCCGGTTGTACAGTTGACAGGAAAATCTCCCGGAAATTGCTGTTGTGTCCCGTTCCCATGTCTAGCGCTTTGTCAGGCCACATTGGGAAAAATAATCCAACCGAATCCAATCCATTTGGAAGTTAATCACGCAAAACATTGTTAAGCAAGTAGTAGGGAAACCCTATACATGCGCTATTTCGTTACCCGCGGAGCTGCTCCTTACGCTGACGGGGTTGTTGAGTGCCCTAGTGGCCCTAGTCTCATTAAGCTACCGAGCGAATGCCGTGTTCCGCAACTAGCAACACTCGACTCTCTATCGTTCTCCTTGTCGTCAGCGGCTCTTGCATTGCATAGGCCTGCAGTCAGTCATGGCTTTAAAAGCAAGGAACGCTAGTGCAACAAGTATCTTCAAGTATTTTAATGGAGTGCTCAGACGAAGTGACGCTGGGTATTTTGTTGATACCGCAGAGCAATGCAGAGTGCGAGTGGCAATTTAACATCGGGACAAATACGAGGATGCAGTGCTGCTCGTCCATGTGTCGCCCGTAAGACGCTGGGAATCTCGTCCTTGCAAAATATGAAAGAAATGGAATTTCTTACAATCAAACATTCTCTGAAGAATTTTTGAACACCCGCCGTGGTTGCTTAGGTGCTTTGGCATTGCGCTGCTAACCACGAGTTCGCGGGATCAAATCTCGGCCACGGCGGCTACATTTAGTTGGGGCGAAATGCAAAAACACTCGTGTGCCGTCCATTGGGTGCACATTAAAGAACCCCAGCTGGTTGAAATTTATCCGGTGTTCCCCACTCCAGCGTGCCTCATAATCAGATGGTGGTTGTGGGACATAATACCCGAGAATTTAATTATATTTTAAAGAATTTTCCCCGCAGGGGCGTCTGCGTCAGCAGGCGTTTGGTGTGTTGCGACACCACGTACCCGAGCACACGAGGGTTGGACCCTCCCGCGTGTAGCCGTGCGCGGCTTAGCCGTGTCCGGGGAAAGGGGGATCCTGGGGGTTGAGCCGATGCCGGGTGTTTGGACCTTTAAGGCCCCTCGGCGGAGGCAACACACCCCTTTGGCCTCTGCTTCACGTAACGGCACCCCCGACTGACCCACCCGGGGGAAATCGGTAGTTGCCTTTTCCTGTCCCCCTCTGAAGTCTTCGTCTTTCCCTCTCACTTTCAATCTTTCCTGTCTTCTACTCACTTCGTTTACTTCTCGTTTTTCCAGGCAGCAAGGGTTAACCGTGTGTATCTATCCAATCTTGGGTACATATATTAGGTTATAGCGGCGTTGCATAGCTGGCGTCTACAGGTATTTTCCTAACCTCGTAGCGTCCCCTTGTTGGGCTCGGTGGTGGGTGGCTACCATCGCCGCCGAATATTCAAAGAATGTCATGGCAAATGCATTCCCCCCCCTTCCAAATTGCCCTAACAAAAGAGGGCGCACCGAAGCAACTTTTGATTTTACTTTTTGAAGCAACCCAGAAACATTCCCACGTTACCACGTAATGCACAGTGAAGGAACCACTCCTGTAAGAGAGCTATCACCATTCTTAGTGTCGAAATGCCTCGTAGAAAAAATTGGGAAACAATACAAGGCCTCAAAGATGTCAAGTGGGGACCTCCTCCTCGAACTCAAAACCAAAGACCAAGTGGAAAAGCTGGCTGATCTCACCAATATCGGTGATATCAAAGTCACACTCTCAGCACACCGTTCTCTAAACACAAGCAGGGGCGTGATATCAGAAGATTTCTTAAATCTGAGTGATGAAGAACTCCTTGAAGGGTTCCAAGAACAAAATGTAATCAAGGTTCAAAGAATAACTCTCCGAAGAAACGACGAACAAATCCCCACCAAGCACGTCATACTTACCTTTGCTACGAGTATTGTGCCTAGTTCACTTGAAGCAAGATATGTGAAAATCAACGTGAGACCGTATATCCCCAACCCGAGGCGGTGTTTCAAGTGCCAGAGGTTCGGACATGCTTCACAATCATGCAGAGGGAAATCAACATGTGCAAAGTGTAGTGCCAATGATCACCAGTCGGACAACTGCAATGCTCCTCCACACTGTACAAACTGCAAGGGAGATCATCCAGCGTATTCACGATCTTGCCCTTGCTGGAAGAAAGAAAAGGAGATAATTGCACTCACGGTGAAAGAGAAGATTTCCTTTTATGAAGCAAGGAAAAAACTATCGCACTTACCTCAAACATCCTATGCCAGTGCGGCGCGGCAGGGGGCAGCGCCACAGTGGTCTCAGGGGTCTACAGGGATCACAGTCAGTGGCCCAGTAGTAACTCCACCCGCCCCCTTGGTAGCAGCAGTCAGTGCTGCTCCATCGTCATCCAAGACGGGCCTGCAGACCCCGGTTTCGCAGGGCCCTAGGCTAAATCGAACTCCAAGGCCTGAGAGGCACGTCTCAGTGCCTGGTTCTCGATCATCCAGCGCCTCCGAGAAGGCTATGGGGATCGACACAAAAACTCCAGCGTCCTCGACGCCAAAAGATCAGCGCTCTCTGGAGCGCACTAAAAAAGATAAACTCTTAGTAACTGCGCCAAAAAAGGGACCGGTAACCTGAACGGTTACCGCTCTCACATTAGTTCAATCCCTTTAACTCATGTCACCTAAAACCTTTGAGTTCATACACATAAATTAACATTCTCAATTCCGCCACTATGGCTTTTATCGTGCACTGGAATTGTAGAGGCCTGATTCATAACTTAGGTGACATTAAAGACATAACAAATAAGTTCTCGCCAGTCTCATTTTGCCTACAGGAAACGAATTTAGGCCCTAAAAATAGTCAATTGCTCAAAGGTTTCACCATCGTCCGAAAGGACCGCGAACAGTCTAGTCGTTTGTCAGGAGGAGTTGCTATAGTCGTGCAAGGTGGCACTCCTACCCGAAACGTTCCATTAAATACCTCTCTCGAGGCTGTAGCCATCACTGTTTTCTCATATAAAACTATTACCATCTGTTCAACTTATATTCCACCTCATGCCCACGTTACGATTAGAGAGATGGAAGACCTAATACAACAGCTGCCTGAGCCTTTTCTTTTAGTTGGAGATTTTAATGCACATTCTGCTCTTTGGGGCAGCGATAAAACTGACCAAAGAGGGCAGCTTATTGAAGATTTCATTTTATCAAATAATGTTTGTCTTTTAACTCAGGTGCACCAACCTATTTCTCGCCTATCTCACGTAACTTTAGTTGTCTCGATTTAGCCTTCTGCTCACCATGTGTTTTTAATGATTTTAAGTGGGAAGTCCTGGACACTTCATATGGAAGTGATCATTTGCCAGCAGTCATCAAACTTTCATCCCCATTACCTATCATAAGCTCTAAACCACGTCGCTGGAAGTTACAACATGCAGACTGGCCTCTATTTACGGAGACCGCAAAACTTGAAGACGTCCTTTTAACGGAACTAAACATAGATGAAATGAATGAAAAACTCACAGCAGTCCTAATAGCAGCAGCAGAAAAGGCAATACCCCAATCATCAAACATTGTGCGAAAGAAGCTAAACCCCTGGTGGACCCCAGAGTGCACACAAGCAAAGAAACAGCAAAATAAGGCTTGGGGTATCCTGAGAAGGTACCCCACTTATAACAACCTGATAAACTTCAGACAGGCTAAAGCCAAAGCGCGATACGTCCGGAGGCAAGCAGAAAAATCATCATGGCAACTATACGTGACCTCAATAAATAGTTCAATCGCATCCAAAAAGTTGTGGGATCAGCTCAGGAAGTTCAGGGGAGATTATTCGTCCTATACAGTACCTCTACTGACAGCTCCAGGCATACAGACAACACTACACGAACAAGCTGACATACTAGGTGAACACTTTTATAATGCTTCCAGCTCAGCGAACTACTCTGATACATTTCTAAAATACAAACAGTCTGCAGAGAAACAGAAACTGCCTATTACATGGACATCAAGTGAACCCTACAATGCTCCCCTAACACTCAGGAATTAAACAGGGTACTTTCTGCTGGCAAGAAAACAGCAGTTGGCCATGACCGCATTCATTATTCAATGCTTTCCCACCTTTCACTGGCATCCGTAAAATCTCTACTAGAATTTTTCAACAAAATATGGGATACAGGCATAATACCAAAATCCTGGAAAAACGCAATCATAGTACCTTTCCTGAAAGCCGGAAAACCGCCTACATCTCCCAGCAGCTACCGACCCATTGCTCTGACAAGCTGCTTAGCAAAATCCTACGAAAGCATTATAAATACAAGGCTGACATTCATTCTTGAAACACAAAACATGCTAGACATTCACCAGTGCGGGTATAAAAAGAACTGCTCAACAACCGATCACCTTGTCCGACTAGAACAAGAAATACGGAATGCTTTTCTGCATAAACTGCACTGCCTTACAGTTTTCTTTGACCTGGAAAAAGCATACGACACCACTTGGAGATTTGGCATACTAAGAGATCTGGCGGATCTAGGGATCCATGGAAAAATGCTCAAGTGTCTAGCCGACTTTCTGTGTGACCGAACATTTCAAGTCCGTCTAGGAACGGCGTTGTCACGCATATTCGTCCAGGAAAATGGTGTACCCCAGGGATGTATACTAAGTACAACTCTGTTCGTGGTGAAAATGAACTCCGTAAATAGAATAATTCCATCTTCTCTCATGCATTCATTATGCGTTGACGATCTCCAAATTGCACTAAATAAACTAACACAATGGGCAACCGAAAACTGTTTTCGTTTCTCCACTGAAAAAACTGTCGCTGTGGTCTTCTCCCAAAAAAGGGGCTTATATCCAGACCCTGTTCTGAAGATGCACCAATCTGTTCTACCAGTTAGAAAAGAACACAAGTTTCTAGGCGTTATGTTTGATAAGAAGCTAAACTTTATAGCACACATAAACAGTTTGAAAATAAAAGCCAACAATGCACTGAACATACTTAAAGTCTTATCACGCAAATGCTGGGGCTCTGACCGGAAATGCCTCCTGCATATATACCGATCTTTGGTACGCAGCAAAATAGACTACGGTTGTGTAGTCTATGGGTCAGCCAGACAGTCTTACCTCGCGCGACTAGATCTAGTACACAATCTAGGGCTACGCTTAGCAACTGGTGCCTACAGAACTTCCCCTGTTCCTAGTCTGTATGCAGAAACTAACGAGCCATCGCTGGAACAAAGAAGAACACAACTCATGCTAACTTACGTTCTCAGAGTTCGATCATCACCAGAACATATATGCTATGACATTGTCGCATACTGTACCACACGAATACACTACACTAACAAACCACATGCCATCAAACCTCTCATACTTCGATTCGAAGAAAAGTGTCACTAGTGCAGTATCCCAAAAGAGGCACTTTATGTTGCAGAGAAGCCATCCAGATTAGCCCCCTGGTGCGACATTACACGTTTTCTAGATTTATCACTAACACACCTTAAGAAACAGGATACCCCACAGGAGCACATGATACAAGAGTTCCGCACAATACAAGAAACATATAGTAATTACACGAGTTTTACACAGACGGTTCAAAGACACGTGATTATGTGGGAAGCAGTGTCATATCAGGAACATGGGAACAGACTGTTAGACTCCCCCTATTCGTCTCTGTTTTCACAGCCGAATGTTATGCTCTGTGGATGGCAGTGCAAGAAGTTGTAAATGGAAAGCACAAGAAAGCAGTCATTTACACAGACTCCCTAAGTACTCTAAGAGCCCTTAACTTAAAATCGGAGCAAAAACCTCTCATCGGCGACATCCTACACACACTGTCACGTGTAAATCAAAACCACTCAATTCGTTTCTGCTGGGTCCCAAGTCACGTTGGGATCCAAGGAAATGAAAAGGCGGATATGTGCGCTGCTAATGCGAAACACAAAACTATATCTAAAATAAAGCTACTTTTGAAGGATGGGCTTCGAGCTATTTGCAGAGCACTATATAACAAATGGCAATGTCATTGGAACATGAACACTAATAATAAATTGCACATCATCAAACCGGTACTAGGTGAATGGAAAACCTGCTATCACCAAGAACGCTTCATGGAGGTAATTTTAGCCAGACTCCGAATAGGGCACACACACCTCACGCACAATTATCTACTCACAAAGGAAGCACAACCGGTATGTGATAAATGTCAAGAACCACTTACGGTACTACACATTCTAATTACATGCCCACATATCGAAAGACAAAGACAAAAACATTTCCACGATCTATACAATTCACATATACCACTACACCCCATTCTCATTTTGGGAGACGATTCCCTTGTCTCTTTTACAGATGTAGTGAATTTTTTGGACGAAGTAGGCTCTTTGAACAGACTCTAAATAACGCATGTCTTACTCTTTTCTATCACTGACTTTAACACCCTGTGACTGGCGCAGCAAAGCCTAAGTCGCTTTTGCGCCAATAAACCCAATCTAACTAACTAACTAACTATTTAAAAGAATTTTCGAAAGCAAAATTAGCAACAACGAAATGCTTGCAAAAGTGAGACCTTGGTGTTCATGTGGTCATTTGTATATCTGTGAATGAAAAATTGTAATGAAGTTCTCCTGTCAGAACTTGCAAACATAGACGTGTGGGGGGCGGGGTTGTGTAACCGAGGTGCGCCCCCCCCCCCCCCCCCCCCGGTCGGAAGATCTCCCGGAATTAGTTGCTTTGAACTTGGTAGGTATGCATGTGATATTCAAAGGGATATTTGCACTGTTCAATATAAAGACTAATTCTAAATACCCAAGTGCGATATAGTCAAGCTTGACTGTATACAGCTCACCAGTTGCTTCTAGATGCACAATTAACCAATAGATTTTATTGGCTGTCGCACTGGCACCATGACAGAGTGTATTGTCGAAGAGAATATTGTCAAATTCTGCAATGGCGGCATTTTGATGAAATCTGGCAAGGCCATAACAGCCTTCTGGGCCAATCAGAGTTGACAAGATAGCGAAATTTGACAATGTCCAAAATAGACCAGAATATTTTGCTCTTGCACACGCATTTCGAGCAACCGCATTTAATCTCGACGCCTGTAGATATGTGTCGACGCAGCCCACGCAGTGGTTGCAGGTTCCGTGGTGGAGCAGCCTGCGGCAAATACATGACAAGCTAACACATAACTGAACAAGTAACTCAGCGCAATATAAAAGACAGAAACAAGAAAGGGACAAACAAAGACAAGCGCTTGTCTTTGTTTGTCCCTTTCTTGTTTCTGTCTTTTATATTGCGCTGAGTTACTTGTTCAGTTATGCAGAACCAACTGTCCCAACAATTAACTATTCTACAAGCTAACACATGCTGCAAACTTGTGATAAGAACTGACTGAGCGTTAGCGGGGTCACTCTTTGCGGCAGTTTCCGCACTCCCCTGCAAAATATGGCACTTAGAAGCGCTACATATTCTGGTCATAGCACCCGAGCAAACTATAACGCAGCCGTTCGTTATGAGACTGCAAAGGACCAAAGTTAGGGGAGTGATTGGCTCTTTAGTTAGCATGAGGGGAAAAAAAAATAGTCGGCTTCCATTAATCCAACTCCGACGGCGACGACAAAACTGATCGAATTAAATAAAATGCATAAATAATGCCAAAATGCAATGCTGATTCATTTGGTAGTATTTGATTCTAACACGCCCCGAATCAAATGCACGCCCACTTTCTGTGTGTCCAAACATAATAAATAAGTTTGGAATGACAATAAAGATCCTACACAAAGTATAAATATAACGCTCACCCGACCTTTGAGCAAGAAAAGTATTCAAGGGTCTAATAGGTGTTGTACAATGGCGGCATTTTCCTAAAGTCAGCTTCACCGTAATAGATTCATGAAGCTGTAAAGCATACGAATGCCGCAGAGCCGGTTTTTGTTTGGTATCTGATGGCACCATGCAGGCAATTTTCATTCCAGCTTTCATTTAAAAAAAAAGAAAACTGTTTGTTCGATTCAGGGAAATAGTACCACAGTCGGACATTGTGAGCGGCAGTTATTGCTTGAAAACCTTCCTAGGGCAGGCCGAAAATAGGCGTTTTTGATGGAAGATCACTTGTTCAATGCATTCACTCACCCCTAAGCTTCTCCGAGACAGACGCTGCCACTAAAGGGGCCGCAATTGGGGTCACCTTAAGGGTCAGGCATGTGCGTGCTGACTGGTCAAGATCGAATTTTGGCAAAGGCCAATTTTAGGGTTGAAATAACAAATGTTTGGGCCCATTGCTCTTCTTGAAGAGCATTTTTTTATTTCTTGTGCAATCAGGCCCATATGAATTCATAAATATTCTTTAAGGGCATTTTTAATGTAATGGCTTATACAGTCAAACCTCGATATGATGAAGTTGTACTTGCAGAGAAAAACTTCTTTAAATCGCGAATTTCGGTAATTCGAGGTTTTAAATATTCAGCAGTAAAAGCCTCACCAATTCCCAGAGCATTCCTGGTGGATAGTAGCTTGTAAGTAAGCACTTATAAACAAATCGCAAGAAAGTCCGTTCATAATAGCGCGATTATGAGCGCCAGTGCGTGTGATGCAGATCGCGCCGAGAGCAATGCATCAACGTGGCTGGCGACGTCCGAGATTTGCGTTGCACGGCGCCATAAACAGCGCTTAGTGCTCACAGCGGGCGCTACAAATTAAAAACAAAAGTGTAAAAAGATACAGATATTCGTCCTGAGCAAAAAGAAAACTAAGTCAGTTTCGCCAGAGGCCATTGATGGCAATAGCAACGAGACTACACAAAAAAAGGTTCATAGTTTTATCGGTGTCACAGGTACTCAGGCAGACATTAACAGATCCCACTCGGTGGCCACAAACTCACTGTCGCAACGCGAGCGAACACTTTGCGCCGTGTCTCGGTAACTCAGGCTTACGCGACTGCAAACGCTAGACGTGCGGGAACCTAAGAGAGTTCGTAAACGGTTCATGCACACCAAGGTACGAACCGTTTTGGCTCAGCATTTGCTCTTGATGCAGAGAGATTATCTCCAAGGTACGGCGCGTGGACCACGCATGGTCGTGCGCAAGCAGGAGATGCGCACCATAGAAGGCAGATAGGCGTGCGTTTCTGCCGCGTCTCCCTCCCCTAGCGCATGCTTGATGACATTTATCGCGCGTTCACTCCCTGCCCATCCCCTTTGCGCAGAAGGAATCGTCAGCTCTCGTGTTTCTTTGAGCGCTGCGAGCTGCCGTGCACCCCACCTCCGCAACTTGTTTACCAATGCGACAAATTACACAGCGGTGTTTCCCGCCTACCACGTCCCGGCGCATGAGCGTTGACTGCATTTTTGCAGCTTTAACGTTTCATGCGGAAGGACCTTTGAAATAACTTTGGCCTCAGCTGACATTTTTATAGTTTTTTACTAGATTTTCTAGCCATACAGGCTCCGAGTACATGTTTGAAATGGCTGGAAACTTCATTAAATCGAAACCATGTCACGAAATTACTTTGTAAAATCGGGGGGGAAAAATGCACGGTTTTCAATGGAACTAAGATTGGGAAATGAAAATAGTTTGTTACATCGCAAATTTCGTTAAATGAGGTTCGTTCATGGAGGTTTGACTGTACATTCCAAGTGAGGCAATTGCCTCACTTGGAAAGCACTCATTTAGTATGAACAGTTTGTCTTCGTTCTGAAAACTGTGCACTAAGCTTATGAATAGGCATCCACTTATGAATGAGCAGACTAGGCATTAAAGGTGTTTATTAACTCCCTATCTCCACACAGGTAGTGCAAACTCATTCAAGCAATTGTTGTCTCTTTTTTCTTGCAACATGTTTTTCAGATCGGACTTGTTCTGCAATGACCGTGTGGAGGCTAGCGCCAAGGGGCATGGCAAATGCAAAAACCTAAGCGCATGCACCGACTGCTGTGATAGCCACGCCATGTCTTGTAGCAACTGTATCATTTGGCCAACACCTGACTCAGTTGCCTTATCACAGCCTTCGCTTCTTCCCCATTGGAATTGAGTGCGTGTCCAGGGACTGCAGGTGGAAGTTGCACCGAAAGGAAGATGGTTGCCTGCACGTGATGAGCTCTCAAGTGAAGCCCTCCTCCTTTCTTTTTGCACTTTGTTTAGTCACCCCTTGTGAAATGGCTTATGTGAATTATCTCCTTCTGCTGGTATTGGCTGGTTGGTGCTTTTTTCTTTTGCACTTACTCATACGACTCGCTCTGATGACGTTTGGACCACTTTCCTGTTCAGTTTCAGCTGCTTTGGAAAATGCAATCGTCCATGTTGTGAATGACTACGACCACGATTCTTCACATTGTGGTGCCAGATGTGAGAACATTGAAGGACATTGTTGACTCTGGCAGTGTGCTCTGTTGGAATGCCACCCTGATGTCAGGTGTTGTCTGTGGGACATTGAGCTCATGAGTGTCACCGACACTGGCACTGGCTCTGAGCCCAGGTGGCTCTGTCTTTTACAGATTCGAGCCTCGAACAAGACTTTGAAAGGGGCGCTTTCTCTGGCTCTGTGAAACATTCACTGTCGTCTTGCAATAGTGGTCACTGCTGTCACTGCAAAACATAGATAATTGTTTGACGAGCAAGTTGTGCGATGCTGGCATGTCCCATGTTATGGTGGCAGGTTGCACATTCTTGTTCATAATATTTCTTTTTAATCATGTTGCATGGCAGCAAACAAGTCCTTGCTTTTTAAGCCACACTAAATTGTAATTTCTGTAAAACATTGTCTTTTGCTATTCTTTCATGGGCACCATTTTGTGTTTAAGTCTATATGACTATTTGTTTTGGCATCCCAGATGTCGCTACAGCCAGTCCTTTGTACTTTCATCTTAGTTGACATTTTGGATGGCATTTTTCTTGCTGATGGGTTGTACATTTGTTGAAAGTAAGCATGTGCTGATGTGGCTGAAGTTATCACTTGTTAGTTTAGAAGGCACTGTGTTACTGTCGCCTTGTTTTTTTTTTTTTTTTTTGCATGCCTGAGTGATAGCAACCAGTGCGTAAATGTGCTATCATACGGTTGCCGATGGAAACACTGTCTATAATATATTGATATTGTACGGGGTCGTGAAAGTGAAGAACTTTTTATCTTGAAGAGCACTTGTTGCATCTTCTAACTGTAGGTGTTTGCGACAATGTATACACTACTTTGGTACTGAATGCAACACCTAATTGGAGACGACAACTACGCAGATATCAATAAAACCACCTGTGAACTTGCAGTTGTGTTTACTTCATAGATTTCTCAGTGGCCATGTACAGTGAACATTTGAACGATCACCACGCAAGTAAACTGACGCAATAATTTTTTCTTGCTTTTTCTTTTCCTTTATTAGTTGGTTATCGACTACATGATGTTTGCATGGCATTTTGATTCCTAAAATACACATACAATAGCTATATTCTTTTAATGTGACCGAGTTCATAACACAAACATAACCAAAATCAGAGGTGGCGGTCATGTGGTATCGGAAACTGCTGGTACTCGCACCAGTCAGCCCTGTGCAGTGGTTGCAAGCCACAATGTGTTGCCTAAAGCATGGAATGTGTTACATCAGCCATTCTTTCTTTCTTGACTCGATGCTTTTCAGCATTCGACATAGGATATGCCTGGTCCTTTGCTGCCGCTTCTCTCAGTTATCTGTGAACAGGGAGCACCCTGTTCTGTCCTGCACACCATCTCTCCTGTTATTTTGTTGAGTGCCTAATATGCCAGCTATTGGAGGTGTGTGGTCTGTGCCCGTGCTGCCACACCAGGCTAACACCTGGTGTCAGTGGTTTGTGATGCCACATGATCAGTGCTTCTGGTTTCGAACAAGGGGTCCTCAACTTTGAGCCTGAAGCCATGCTGCACTTGGGCATGTGTGCAAATGCTGAGGTGAACCCTTGTTGGGCAAGAGTCAGACGTGCACATAGTCCAGTGATAGCACAAAACTAGCAATACTATCTTGTGTTAAGAGATAGTGGTTCTTCCAGTTTCCGAACGTTGAGCGTATAAATGAATGGGCTGGTCTAGGTAACCTGGAAACTCCTGTACACAAAAGGACTTGGCTAGGAAAGAATAACAAATTGACATCTTTTTATAGTGAAAATCTGTGAGCACAAGCCAAACAGTACCATGGCAAGTTAATGGATTACAAGTGTTTCGGAGAGAAAGGAGCTGAGATCTGCTTTAACAGCATGGAGTAAAAAATTATGTGGAATTGCCACAACTTGCCATGGGCATATCACGTGTTCAGCCAGCACTTCTGGCTTCAAATGTGTTGCGCAACGCTCCTTCTTAGTTCTTTTCCTCCTCCTTTTTCAATTGGCACAACTTATCACCCTGGCAAAAGACGTTGGCACCTGTTCTAAATCATCGCAGATTTTGCAGATTTTGGAGATCATCCCAGGTGTTTTGTTTTTCTTTAACGCTTCAAGGACAGAAGACAAGCTGAGCTCATCAAGCGCGTACTTGCAAAAATTACGAACGACGAGACCAGCTCATCCAGCGCTTCTTTGTTTTTCATACAGGCCTGAAGATGATTAGAGCTCCTGTGTTGCTGTGCGCTTCTTCCAGATGGGATGCATTTATTTTGTGCTTGTTGTAAATAACGTCAGTTAGCGCAACGAGCTGTTCAAGAGTAAAACGTCGCCCCTGAGGGCAGATAAGTCCCTATACCTTAGGAAAAGTACCGCCATCCTTTGAACAACGCCGCTTCTCTATTTCCTGTATCTCTGATTGGACGATGATAGCGCGCGCTTTCACTCCTTTATATTTTGTTTTTTTCCGCCTCAGCGCCATGTCGAATGTCCCTCTGCGCAGACGCCTGGGACAACGGCGAGCGCGTCCGGCCTGAAAGCTTCAACGGGATATTCTAGGTCACTCTATCCATGAGTTTTAGTGAGCAGCCCAGAGTGTCCAGCATGGTGTTTTCTATACAGGGTGTTTCAGCGAACACTTTCAAAATTTATTTCAGGGTTCCTGTGGCAGATAGCCCAATTCTTATTATTGAGCTGGTCTACTCGAAGAGGCGGACATTACTTGCACAGAAAATTGAAATGCATAATCGGATAATTAACAAAAATTCACTAATTAAGTTTTTAACTAATTACTTGATGGCCCATATTGCAATTTATAAATTGTAGCCACGGAGTTGGCAAGGCTGATCCACTTAGAATTAATTCTCAGGATGGCACCAGTTTCGAGATATTAATTCCCAAATTTTGCGGAGAAATGCATTGGTGTTCCAGTTAATTTTGAGCTTGAATGCATAAAGTGACTTTTTGTTTTAGAACCTAACTGGAACGCCAATGCATTTCTCTGCAAAGTTCGGGAATTAATATCTCGAAACTGGTGTAATCCCGATTATTCGTTCCAAGTGGATCCGATCCGCCTTGCGAACTTTAGGCTACAATTTGTAAATTGCAATATGGCCCATCAGGCAATTAGTTAAAAACTTAAGTGAATTTCTGTTAATTATTTGATTATGCATTTCAATTTCTTGTGCAAGTAATGTCCGCCTCTTCAAGTAGACCAGCTCATGAACTAGAATTGTGCTATATGCCACAGGCAACCTTTAATAATTTTTGAAAGTGTTCGCTGAAACACCCTGTGTATATTGCCTAACCTTGGGCGATGATGTTGCGGTCGGTACTATAGTCTCGTGCATAAGCTATTGCTTGAGGGGGTATGAGCCACCCAGCAAACCACAAATATCCATTGGACGTACCACAAAAGACCAAATATCCAAGACATTTAACGTCTAGTTTACATCTATAGTAGTATGTTCGACTAGTACGTGGCAGTCAATGGTCATCCAAAAGACATCGGATGTCTTTGTGATTTGGACATCTCTTGCACATTCAAAGCTTTCGCACATTGATCGTACATTGTGCGTTGTGAGTAGATGCACGCACTATGCCACAGAAATACAAGCAAATTGTCTTTAATGCCTAACAATTAACGGGAAGCTAGGAGAGCCAAAAGTCGTGCTGTTGCCTGTTACAGCGGGGCATTTACTTTGTTTTTCGACATTATCATCACTGTGCATGTTCGAGATCCTACGAGAGGGAGAATGCGTACATTGCGAAATATCCATCTGTTCATTCAAAAAAGATTCAACTGTAGTAATAAAGCAAAGAATTTCAGTTATGACCGCATTTATTCTGCAATTTAGCACGACCTCTGCATGCTGTTGTGTCTGGCGGTCCTTCGGGACAAAAGGAGGCTGGCGCCGACTCGGACGCGCCAGCCTGGCGCCCATTTCTCGTGGCCGAGAATTGTCACCTGGGACTGAGGGATTAGCGATTGGTCTCCAGGCTACCTCATGCATCGCAAAAGGGCAGCGTCGCCCTTTTGGTGCGGTTCCGTGAATTACCAGCGCCGCCCGAACCACGACGAGACCTGGCGCCCTTTCGAGACAGCCACCGCCCTCCCTGGTTCCGCGAACTGACCGCTATGGAGAGGCGAATCTTGAAGGGGGCCAGTGTCTCGCAATCCCGGGGGAACGACATCAACGTTCGGTTCCCAAGGTGTCAACCGCTGCCTGTGTTCAGGGAAGATTGGAGCAAGATTGGAGGCGGAGCCCGGCGGGAAACGACAGCACATCACGTGCGGGATATGGCCACCTGATCCAAGATGCTGATTGGCTAAAAGAACTACAGTGTATTCCCTCGTCGAGTGAAAGAGGGAAACGAAAGGGATAAAACAGCGGGACTTGGGTGTTGAAGACGCTTGACCATGTATAGAGAGGCTTGACCATGTAGAGACGCTCGACCATGTAGAACGCTCGGAGATATAAACGCTACTACATGCAAAGATGTTAGCACGCAGACGGCTCCAATATCCTGGAGCCCTTTTTGTAAAATACCATGTACAGTGTATATAAAACAGTTTTCTAATCTCCCTGGATATCTCCTCCTTTCGGCACCTGGCACGGCACCATCCATGGAACCTTCGTGGACCCTCGGACTTTGGGCTTTCGCAACAACGCACTGCTGGAAGTCTAGTAACGTTGCTGCTGGACACCGCGCGCAAAAGCCAATACTTTCGGCATTTTTATTGCGATAGCAATTATGTGGACACTTCTACCGGATTTCTGCCGTCGGCGTCGCCGTGAGGTTCCGTATAGATTTCAAGGGCGATAAAATCGTCGCCGCGCGCCGTATGCGCGGGGGACGCGCGCTATCACGGAGGGCGAAGCCCCCCTCCCCGCGCGCGGCGAAAGCAACAAAGCGGGAAGAGGGGGGGAGGGGGAGGGCAGCTTCTCCTTTACGCTTTGCCCGGGGATACCGGTCGTCAGCACCGTCTCTTATCTCCACACGGCACTGACCTTTGTATGCGCTGTGCATTTGCCGCTCAGTTTCCGTTGACGCGATGACGTACCGCGCGAACCTGTGCTTGCTGCCAGCGTTTTGACAGTCCTTGGCTGCGGTCATTCAGTGAAAGAGGGAAACGAAAGGGATAAAACAGCGGGACTTGGGTGTTGAAGACGCTTGACCATGTATCCAATATCCTGGAGTTTGCTTGTGCGCGCTGACACCACGATTGTTCATTCAGTAAGTAAGCCAATGTGTCCCAAGTTTATGCAGCCGATAAAACTACTATCCCTACACCGAATAGCTCTCTACTAATTTGCTATCGGAATCGATGCTTCGCCTTTCGGGCGAAACTGCGACATTTTTTTCTCTATGCTTTCGGTCTCGGTTACGTCATTTTTTTTCTCATACAAAAATGCCTTATTTTCAGTTATATCTATTAGTACACTGTTGAAAATACGTAATCTTTAACTGCTGATATATTACGATAGTTTATAAAGAAAAAAGAAGCTTGAACTCGCCGTGCGCGCCCATTGGTGGATGCATGCTCGTGTTACAATGGCTAGAACTGTACTCGTGTGCATCCACCTTTGAGGGGCAAATGCCGCTGCCTTCTAAAGTTGTACATGACTATAGATGGCGAGAGAAGGCGATCGCGGAGGTTTACGGCGGATTTCATGCTCGTAGTTGGAAAAATTAGATAAAATGGCCCGGTCCCTTGTAAGGCTCGTCAAAATTGCAGCAAAAAAGTGCGGCCCTCACACGAGTCTGTACGTTGGTTATATTGCCTATATGAATTGTAACATTTACTCACTAATTAAAAAACAAACATTGTGCAATGCACGGACCATGTAAACCTGTAAATATCCCGCTGGATGACCACGAGCAGTCGCTATCACAATGGCATTTTTTGTTTGTTTGTTTCCTCCATGGAGAGGTCCTTTTCTTGCCTTCGGCGACTGAAAATGTACTTGCGGTCGACGACTGGACAAGCCCGTTTGAACCATCTGGCAATTTTGCACGCCCACAACGAACTCTCCCGCAAAATCAATTTGAATAAGATTGCCGACGACTTCATTTCCAGATCGAGTGCCCGAACGAACACCTTTTCAATGATGGTGAAATCATTGTATCAGACAACCAACTGATGTCTGTAATAGGAGAGAGAAAGGTACTGATGGTGAAATCATTGTATCAGACAACGAACTGATGTCTGTAATAGGAGAGAGAAAGGTACTAACTCACAAGTCAAAGCAAACCACCACCAAAAGTGTCGTCTGCAGTTCACGAAGGCGGGAATTATGGCCCCGGTAAGAGTCATCATAACAATTTATTTCACCGTTATTTTTTACTACGTACAGAGATTTCTTCTTTTATTGTCACTGCGAAAACACCCAATGACTTTCGTAGTTCTTGCTTGCAGACGAGAAGAAGCGCGGCGCTAAACATTCGCAAACCGGAGTGTACTAGTAGTACTAGCAACGTATTGGTACTAGAATGTGTACTAAACAAGATGAAGATATTCTATATCTTCAGTTTATAGTCTATAGTTCACTGTACTGCCGGCGCGCAGGCGGCCATAATTAGGGTGGATGTCTCAGTTTCCCCATAGAGAAAGGAATTTCTTTCTCTATGGTTTCCCTTTAATTACTTATCTCCACCTAGCGGATTTTCGCTGAACATTTCCGGTACGGTAGCTCCGGTTTTCCCACAAGCCATCGCGAGGCTGATGTTCGTTAACTTGCGGATATCTATTGCGACGAGTTGCGTTGCGCTTTTAGGGTTCCGCAGTAGTTTCACGTTAAACGTTGGTACGTCGCCGAGAAACACAAGCCTTTGCCGAATGAGCCAGCGTCGTATTTCACCTTTCTTCGGAGGATTCATACCGTGCTGTTCAGCGCCGGCTTAGGTAAGGTACTGCGTACGACGGATCATCGCTTAAGCCTAAATTTCTCTAGGATGTCTAAATCCAAAATATTTTCTTGCCCTTTAGGTTGCGTTTGGGTACTAGTGAGCACACTTGTTTATAATCTATTCACGTTGCTTCAAGTTTTGGTAGTGTCGGTTAGCCGAAGTTAAAGCATTCCTAACTCCGTGTGCGTACAAGGGTGTGACGCCGCGTCGGCACCACCTGCTACCTAGAGTCTCCTTTCCAATCGGACGTTATTTGTGTGCTGTATGATTTTCAGCACTTTACATCTTACCACGTTTGATTGGCTGTTGTGCATTCGACAACTTGCGACTGTGTGCATGCATTCTTACTGCTTTTATTTTCTTTAGACCAGAGCTGCGCTGCTTGGGGAGAATGCTTCGTTTTCTGCAATGTTATTTTGACCTGTTTCAGATTCAGCGATATTTCGAATATGATTGTAGGCAAATACTGTGCAAGTGGGTGTCCCTTGTTTGACTGCCAAAGGCAAAGAAAAATGGAGTGGCCACTTAATGAGCGCTTAGGTGTTACGTGACTGAACGAGTGGTGGTAGGCACACCACGCTGTGTGGTGCATGATGTGCTTTGTTGGTCTTTTAAGTGGAAAATAGATCCCAGGTATGTTGACGCCTCTGTTTTTGGTATAGTGTTTAAACAACTGGTGTTTTCTCCTGATCGTGTCTTTAACCTTAAGGGCACAGTAGTGCCTCGAACTGTGTTCAGTGTAATTTGTGACTTTGCTAACGACACAAAGCTTCTAAATGCACCATTTAGTTTGAGTGGTGCCAACCTTGCTTTCGTGTTGCGAACGCAAGGTTCATGATCATGGGGTTTTCGTACTGGACTCTGCATAAACTGACATCACGTCGAATGGACCAATATTGTTTTAACCCAACGTGTCATTTAGGTGAAGCCGCATTATTGTAAGTGCATGACTGACCTAAAAGGTCACAGTACTGTTAACACGACGTGAGTTGAAACGGCCTGAGATCATCCCTTGTTAAACCTCATTGCTGACCAAGAAGGTAGTCTAAAAGCAGTTCAGAGGAAAACTTTCAGTATATGGGTGGCATTATAAAGCGATATATTAACATACAACCAGCATAGCAGACACGCTTTTGCCCTGAACGTTTCGTTTATGCAGAGTCCAGCTGACTTGCATGCTGCATTGCAGATTGCTTAGCACAGTTTCTGGAAATGTTGTAGGCTAGATATAGTACTTGGCAAAAATGGCAGCAGCGATTGCACGTAGCACTGAACCACGAGCCTAAATCTAAAATATGTAATTGATTGTTAAGAATATTGTAACAATGTGGGTGCTAATTTTAAACCAGCTAATAATAGGTTGCTTTTCCTGGTAACTTCAATATTGTTTAGGTATTGGTTTGTTTGGACAGGATTAACAATGCTAAGCCACTAATTTGGTATCTGTTTTGAGTTGTTTTGAATTCATTAACATGCTTCTTTGGGGCGAGTAAACATTGAGCTTAACATCTTTAATTTAGTGCTTGTTAGGAACAAATACAGCATTTTGTGGGCACTGAATCTTGCCAAATAAAAAAAGACGTGCTGTGCTAAATAAAATGGTTGGTGTTCATGGGATCAGTTTCTGAGGGCTGTAGGTAGAGAGTTTATTAAAATTGCGAGAATATGGTTGTTTACAGTATCGACACAATAAAGAAAGCTTGTATACTGTCATCAGAACGCAGTGGTTCGATAAGCCAGGCTGATTATTTGGTTGTATTAAAATTTTATCATAAAACGCTTCTTAGTGACTATTTTATTGGTGTGAACACTTCTGCTTCTTGTGAAATGTTTATGTAATAAATCTATCTCAAGTGCAGTCAGCATGATTTGCTTTGGGCCTTGTCTGCTTCCTTTGAGTAGTTGAAAATTGCTGTAATGATATATGACCTAGCAGAATTAAGGTGGTGCAAGGCATGTGCTGCTGCTCTGTGAACTGGCATAGCCACGCAAATGCGTTATTTTAAATAAAATCAAATGTGGGATGAGCTACAGGCATTACAGGGTAGCTTTGGGTTTGCTGTTGTGAATAGTGCTTAGTGATTGCATATTGCATAGTATTCACTTATAAGCTATGGTCAATAGTGATGAGCTGCTACATAGATGGCAAATAAACTTTTCATTAGAATATGAAAAAACATACCTCACGCCATATTCACTACTGCCATTGTGTGTGGTTGTCATGCAAAATGACTACTGGATTGCTCAACCTGGGGGTTTAGTTGCTGCATAGTACCTTTGCGACATTGCTCTTAAATAGCAATACTTTATTTTGCTGAAATCTCTCCCCCCCCCCCCCCCAAAAAAAAAAAAAAAAAAAAGTTGGGATATATATTCTTACATTTAACTGTCGAGGGGGCAGAGCCCTGCGAAATCAGAAAAAAAAAAGAAAAGTTTGACAGTTTCTCCTAGTAAGCAGTGTTTGAATTCATAGCCCAATGTTCCACAACAGGCATCTTTAACTTTGTGGTGAAATGCTTGAGTCCTTGTCAGAAGCAGTTACACAGCAGCGCTCGGCTGTTCATGTGCTGAGCTTTTCTTGAGCTGCAATTTCAGTTATGCTTCCTTTTTCACTTGCAGCACAGAGGAATCGATGTGTGGACAAAAAGAGAATGCAATCACCATGTCAAACTTCGTACATTCAAGAAAGCTTGATATCAGTAATAAATATTTGCCTCTTGACAGGCAGCTGGTACTGAAAGACTGAACATATTTTTCATGTGTGATGTTGTTCTTGTTTCTTGAAAACAGGGTCTGAGAAACAAGGCATCAGACTACAAACTTGTCAGGTGCGTGTCTTTTGTGGATGCTTGCTTTCTTTCCTCCCTTGCTGTGCATAAGCTGAATGTAGTGTACATAAAAAGAGCCAGTGACGGCCTTGAGTAGTCGCACTAAATAAGACACCTTCATTCTATTCTAGTGTCATCCCCTTGCAATAACAGGCAGTGAACAGAAAAATACAAGGGAATTGCAAAAAAAAAAAAAAAAACGGTAGTATTTTTATGTAAGAGTCTGGCTGTTTCATCTCCAGTCAAAGGTGTTTCGGCTGTATGACATACTTCATTCCCAACACCTAGGGTTTGCATCATCTGAATGATGCAGACTTTGGCAGTGACGTGATACTTGTTCACCAGGCTAACACCTGACCCCTTACTTTGCTAGTGTATACAGATGTTTGTGCTCTCCCATTTTATGTTTGTGTAGTTGTGAGTAGTACGTTTGCTTGCATTAGGTTCCTAATCAGGCTGCCTTCGGTGTACTGTTGTCCATTAGGGTGCCTTTATTCTGCGTTTCCATACCAGCCTGGGGCTCGTGCCGATGAACAACTTGCATGACCCTTGCATGTTGTCTCTGAATTAAACATTAGTTTTTGCCAATGCCCTATATGTTAATCTTTCTTTAATTGGAAAACGGGAAACACAGAAGTTCAAATGAAAGATAATTCACAAGCAAGAATAATTCCCTCTGACAGCTCATTAAAAAAAAAAAAATCTGAACTATGGAGTGAAATTATTGCACTTCATAAGTTATTATGGGCTACCAAGGATGAAACTTCCATGCCAACAGCAGCGCCATGACATAGCCTAGCTAACAAAGGATACACTTTTTAGTTGCACAAGCTGCAATATCTTATCAGCATAAACATTGCTCATCTTTAGGCACGTGTGTCCAGCTCCTGATATAAGTACCAGCATGCTAGAACAGGAGCACAGAGCTGAATCAAATGTTGATACAGCTGCACATATTTATTGTTCAAAATGCTGTGCGCCTCGGCACTGAGCTATGCCGACGGTGTCGGCATAGCTCAGTTGCACACTCAAACTGCTGTAGCTCCTCCTGGCCAGCTCTGGTTCTTCAGACGACCTCACATTAGCAAGTTCATTTCAACAATCATGATTCAATGAAGACTAGTGCGCAGTGTCTTTTTGTATGGTTTCTGTCAGGCAAGGTCCTTGGCTGTAGGCAGATGCTTATCCAGTTGGTCTGCAGGGTTTTATGCGAAAATTACTCTCATATTTATGTCAGAGCTAACAGGTGGCAGATTCAGGTTTATGCAAAAATTACTCTCATATTTATGTCAGAGCTAACAGGTGGCAGATTCAGGCCATTTTTGGAGCATCTGTTTTTGGAGCTTGTTTGCATCCACTTTTTGATGCATTTTACATGTATTGTGTACTAAGCTTTCATTTCTGCAGTTTATGAGATCAATGTACTTTGGAAAAGTGTGGCTGATAAGGCATGCAAGCAGTGAGCCTATAGCATCTATTGCATCTTTCATAACTGTTGGTGAATATGCAACTCGCACCTAGAAGTTTCATAGGTGAGGCTGCTTAGTTCATCAATGCAGGAAGCTTGATTTCACCATGGTTAAAATAGCATCAGCTGCCGCGATGGTATTTGCCAAATTTTTCTTAAATAACCTTGACACCAGATTAGTTGCTTTAATAAGAGCTAATACTTCCTCTAAATAATTGCATTTGGAGCTATAGGAATAGGGTTGAGTGTAGGCTTGAGTGCTACCGATGTCAATTTTCCAAAATTTGGCTTAGTGTGTGCATGCATATGTTTGTGTGTGTCTGTGTGAATGTGGAGGTTACCAGCTTTTGTTGAGTGAATATCTGATTCACTAATTTTGTTGGCACTGAAAATTCAGTGTAACGGCACTTCAACATTGTACTTACATCCAATACATAGAATAAGTTCTTGAGAACTGGTCTAGCAAGGGCTCAGTGCTACATGATGTAGCCATGCAGGAAATAAGAGGGCATTTGATATTTGAATGCATGTAAAATGAGACTATTCGTAACATTACAGAGTACAGAGCTGTCATGAATAATACAGAAAAATAACTAGGTTGATGAAAATAACCAAACTGAACATAAACCCTTTCCGTGCAGAGTTTTTCCGGAGATGATGCATGCCCAGCGTTGGGTACTTTTCTCTGATATTATGATCTGCACAACGGTTTAATTTTGGTTATGCAGAAGGGGGGAAAATGACATGGGTAATGAAAAATGCACTCTTGGTATCTGAGGGGAGAGAGTGGAGAATGTACAGGTATGTCAGTGGCACTGAAAGGGTGCGAGGAGAACCATATATTGAAAGCTGCTCCATATCACGCTGTCCTTGCATCAGAGGTCATGTTGGCTCGTAGCTGCAGCCCCAATACTGGCCTGGCTGTCTGGTAAATTTGTTTTCAGAGAGGCTTTTCGGTTAAAACACTTAATTCCAGAAATGAAATAAGTGTACTTTTTAATTTTATTTTCCCAGGTTTAAACTCAAAACTGAACTCAATTTGTGAAGCATGTAATTCTACAAGTTTTTTGGACAAATAGCTGTGTAGGCTCTCGGGCAATTTCAGGCGAGAGATGACAGCTATTTTGTTATTCTTTGCCTATAGATGTTCAGCTTAGTGTGATTAGTGTACCAGTGGCACACTCAGTGTGAGCGATTGATGTTCTTCATAGCTGGGCATTTACCTATCTGGCGTTGCAGTTCAGAATAAGACAGCTCGATTCATCTTGGTCGCTGTTTCTCAAGTGCTATGAACGGTTTTGGCCCATCATTACAAAGTCCTGCAAAAATATTAAACAAGCATGCATACATGCATGATCATGAACCTAAGCACCTGTTTGTACTATACCTCGGCAATGTAAAATTCAAAATTGTCAACATTTAATCTGCCCGACTCTCACTCAACATTTTTTACTCATTTCGACTTACACTTACAGCCATTCAGCAAAAGCTAGTGTGGGATATTGCATGGCTGGGCTGTTCCCAAGTGTAAACTGGGAATTTAATACGTCGCTAAAAAGTACTGGGCAGTGTCTCAAAGCTTTGGCAATGGCTTTGAATGTGGCCACATTGTAGTGACAGTCAAGAACCAAAAACACTACCAGAAGTGCGAGTTAACCCCTTCCCGCATGGTGTATCATATATGATACACATCGGGGATAAATGAATCGCAAAGAGAGAACACCGTACATGTTTATCTGGAATGTAGCCTCTCAAGCATTGAAATGTAGTGGTACTGAAAATAATTTTTTAAAAATGAAATCCATGATGGCAGCTCATCACACATGCACGAAGTTTGTAAATAAACAGGTTGTTTTCAAAATTTTTACTCTGAATTGGCGCACAAAATACTAGTTACTGTTTCTTGGACTACTGTGATGTTTTAATCAAAAATGCATTCTAGTGGTAGTGTGAGGCAAACAACGATTACTGTGTAATGTGATACAGCATGCTGTTGTGGGTTGTTTTGTGGAGGAGAGCAGGGACTTGTTTCCTCACAAAAGAATGAATTTGGTGGAAAAATATTTCCCTTTGGTCTATACGATTTCTTAACACCATTACTGGTGATGAACAGGCCAGAAAATGAAATTTTCGACAGATCTTGCAATGAAGATAGCATGGTGCCTACCGTGTTTCAAAGAGCTAACAGCAATAAGTACAAACAGCTTGGAGGAAGAGGAATGTTTTCTTTCGTCTTGCATCAAGTTCCTAAAGACATTGCGCAGCGAACATTTACATAGAACAAAGGTTTATTAATGATCCGGCCTAAATATAGAAGCTATGAAGAGTGTATCAAATTTTGAAGAAACTTTAATGGAGCTGCAAGAAATATCGATGCAGTAAGAGATTAAGAAGCTAACTCTACATTGGCCGGACTTGTGCCTACAGCGTCAAGCAACACTTGAATTGCATTGATAGCAGCGCATCGTTCGTCGATTCCGAACTTGCAGTTTGAGTCTGCCCACTATTTATAGGACATGTATATATAATCTGGTAAAAAATGGTCACTGGCAAAAAGTGAATGTGTGACATGGCAGGCAATTCATAGAGGTTCATGATCACACAGCCGTGTTAGGTATTCTGTTAGTGTAATTAAGATATAATTCCAGCTAAGCATTCGTTAAGCTTTGCTATTGCCAAAATTTATCCCATGCTAACTGTCGTATGCTTTTGTAAATGCAATCACTGCAAAGTAGTCTAGAAGGGCTGAGGATTATTCTATATAGATGGGGGGGGAGTAAATGCCAAGTAGGAGAGCTTTATAACATGGTTGTCGGTTAGAAAACTTTCACTAAATGAAACACTGGATCTACAAGACCAATGTGTATCTGAACATTTTAGCAAGGTCAACTCGGCACTGCAGAATGGTGGGATCTACAAGCAGAATGAATGAAGTGGTGTGCCTGTAAAGTAGCCTCTTTTATATAAATATTGGGTATGCTGTTCACCTGAGCCACAGTTCGCTGGCATTTCTTGTTGCATGATGTGTGCCCACAGGTGCTTTTGGACTCGATCTTTCTGCATTAGCGTTAGATCTCGATGAGCCTTTTTTGTTTGCATTTGTAAAATTGCCTCCTGCAGTCTTTGCCCGTATATCTTGAGAGAGTACGCTCTTCCCACCATTACGAATGTTGCAGTAGCTAAACACGGTTTATAGTTGGCAGGTGTAGAATTTTTCTCGAAGCTAATTGATCGTAAAAAAGACATTTGAGACGATTTTGCGGCAAACGTACCCACTTTAAAATTCTTCTGTATATTTCCTGGCTGTGAAAAGGAAACTGAGACAAATTGTTGGTACGGGCGCACGTAACTGCTGTAGATGTGCCACGTCAATGCAGTTGTGTGAGGCATAATGAAGTCGGTGTTGATGGCTGAGGCATTGTGTCAATGTGCAAGTGGCTTTTGTGCAGAAGCACGTCAGGCACAGCTGGCGTTGTTCGACCTTTATACCAAAAGAGCGCACGAAGACAGAAAAGCTGCAGTGGAGTAGCAGGCTGCTAGGCCTTTAATTTCTGGAAACCTTGTCAAGTTTCTTAACATATTTGGGCTCCGTTTAATAGCTGCTTGGCTCTTCTCTTGGAGTCATCGGCAGTGCCACTTGTGCGCTAGTCAGGAGCGGTTCACTGCTCTTCAAGAGGGTGCCACTCTGAGTAGTGCTGAACCTTCTGCATCCGCGGCGCAGATCAGACAGGCGTATCATGTTGGGGGGCCTGGATTTGGAGTTTCCACATGTCTCCGAGGTGGGATTTTTTTGTGCTTTTGGCTCCTGTTGTTTCCACGTAGAACACTCGGCCTCATTCGCTATTTTGCGGCACTTTTTTTGTGCGTAAAAAACTGCTGTCGCAGCCAGGTGCTGACGTGGATGGATAGTATTGTCCATTGTGTCGGGGTGGTGCGCAGAATGCGGGATATGCAGCTCCCACTGTTGCTTGTACCACTGCAGGGGAATCAGCCTCAGTTTATTTCCAAAGTGACAATATTTAGCATACTGGCTTTGATGTGTTCTTAAAAACTGTTTTCCAAAAGAACTTAATGCTCTTTTGGAAAATTGCATTATGGTATCCTGCTTACATTGCTATGTTTATCTTGTGGTCATTATCTGTTCTTTTTTTTTTTTTTTCGTTGCTTTTTCTAAAACATGAAAGCTATGCTAAGCGTTAAGCCGTGCAGGACTGTTTCGTGGCATCAATATATATATTTTTTTCATATTTTTTTCTTCCTTCCGTGTTGTTGCATGGATGTAAAAGTTTCTAAGTTGTTATTTTTAATGTTATGCTACTATTTTCTTAAATTGAAGGAAGGCAGTGTGATTAAATACGTCTTTCCTTTTCAGAGGCATCAATTCTGATAAATGGAAATGAACTGTGCTTGAGAAACGCTCCTATTAGGCACACATTTCAAAGCCTTGGTTGCATTTCACCATGCTGCTGCATTCCCCCTTCAGAATATGAACTCTCTGCGACACCGACTTTGACCTGCAACCATATTTTTGCAAAGTAAAAATTGTTCTAAGTGGAAGCATCACTGCACTGAGCTTTGTTTCAATAAAACATAACACTGCTTTCTTTGCTTACATTTTGCTTTCAGTGCTCAGAAGCTTGTTGAAACCTGACATGACTATTGAAGTTAACTCCTAGCAAGGGGTCACATGCTGACAGCATCAAATTTCAAAATAAATTTCAGTGCTTAAAATTTAAATTGCATATCTGCTGAAATTAAATTCTGTTTGTGAAAAGCTTTTGTTCATTAGGTAAGTATTATGATGGTGAAAGGACCTTGGAGTGATACTTGCTCCGAGCAAGTTAATGCAGACAAGTTGCTGAAGCAGGTAAAATCAGCAATACTGAAGTCGCTTAAAAAGTCACTGATTCTGAAGCCAATTTATTGGTCATCAATATTTGCTGTGCGTAGTTTGTTGCTGCTTTTGTGCTGCGTGTAAAGGTAAAACATGTTTTATAAAGCACCTATGTACCTCTGAAAAAGCGCATTCTGACGACAAGCTTTAAAAAGTCTATCACTCCCACACCTCCCTCGTGTCATGTCTGCAAGTTTTCGATTTTTAATGTTCATAGGTTTGCATTTATATTTCCTGCCCATTGCTCAGCACTTCACAACTTATTACAATGCAAAAGGCTCAGGCATTCGAAGATAGCTATTTTCATGTCGCACATAGAATATTGAGTGTCACTGATACGAAAAGGACAGTGCTCTTTTTCTTGGCACAAAGTGTTTTTGCATGCAACATCACTTAACTTTGAGGCCAAGGACAAACGTTGGATGTAGCTCTCTGAAAGGTGGTAATGGTGGAAGGTCAGGTTTTCAGACTGGGTTCCGGATTTATCTTCCTCTCCAGCAGCAGGATCCCTGTGGCGACGACTCTGAGGCCAGGATGGAGCCTCAGCTGTTGAAGCAGCCGCTGCTCAACTATGGCCAGGAGTTGCTGACTGCCCTCAAGGAGGAGCAGGGCATCGAGCGTGTAGGCTTTGCCCTTCAGGGGATCAGCCGCGCTGATCTGCAGGCCAGCAAACAACGTGATTCCAAGGATCCACTGTGAGCTTCCATCAACGTGTCTGCTCTTGCTGTTTGCCAACTGTTTGATGCATTCCTACCAGGGCCAGGAGAAACAATTTTGCAGTATTGAAAGTGGCCTTCTCATCCACATGTACATACCGCTACCTAGGCGTCACAATATAGAACAAACTCGCCTGGTCTGAGCACATCTCACAACTAGCGGCTGATTGTTCAAGATCACTCTGCTTAATCAAAAGGTCCCTATCAATGTCACCTGCGTCTATTCGCAAACTTGCCTATGAAACATTCATCTGCACTAAACTCGAATATGCGTCACCAATGTGGAGCCCTCATCAGACTTATTTAACACATTAGAATCTGTACAGAATCTGGCTTCACTATTTATAGCTTCAAAATACAATTGGCGCACAAGTATCAGTAGCATTAAATCTTCTGTTAACCTCCAGTCCTTGTCAACTCGCTGCACGATTGCACAACTGTGTCTTTTTCACAAACTCTACTACTATTTTCCCCAGCTGCATAATACAGTTCTCCCTCCTCACCGCACTTTCCGGTCGACTTTTTAACAGCTCAAGTGTACGCTTTCATGGAACTACCACCGCATTTCATAAATCTTTCCTGCCCATCACAATAGAGCACTAGAAAGAACTGCCACAATCAATAATTATTGAGCGCGATGGCTCAAAATTCAAGCAGTTACTAACAGGCCATTATGAAACCTAATCACCTTGCTTACACCTGTGTCACATCTTACTACAGTGGAATCTCGATGATACGAATCTCACGGGGCCACGAGAAATATTCGTATTAGCCGAAATTCGTATCACCGAAACACAATTAAAACTAGCTAAATTAAGGGAGGACGCGGGAATCAGATCGCGAAAATCCCGAGAAAAATAGATTTTTGAAAACCACGCGTTTCAGTATCTGCAATGCCTAATCTACGCTGTATCGAAATGGTTTGGCTGAAAACGCCCCTAAGTTCCCCGAAAAAGATTAATTTGTCAGTGCACAGGGCAAGAAAACAGCTTTAAATCGTGAAAATCACCGCAGTTCACAGAGACATATCGTATTTCCCGCCACCGAGTGCCGCCATCTTGGTATCGTTCGAAAGCTCAAAGTTTCACCGTTCCGCTTCTCAATTCGTCCGTAGTCGCCATCTTGTAACAAACGCACAAACACAAAAGCGTGGTTCTGCGATAGGTAGTCACACAGGCCCTCCGATGAAAGCGGGCCTCCGATTGGCTGCCGTGCTGAAAGGCGTCTCTCCATTGGTTGCTGCTGTGGCAGGGGCAAGATGGCAACCGCAGTTTTCTGCTTCGTAAACCATGCCGTCATCTTCACTTGACACGCAGAATTCGGATTACTGAGAGCTCCCAGGTTAGTGATGGATCGTCGCTCGTTGGGGAAGAAATTTTGGACAAAGCATGCCTTCGGAATACGGACGCGCAAGCCTCCTACGGCAAGAAAAATACGGTAATTGGCGGGAGAAGCGGAGGAGCACCCGACTGAACGTGCCGCGCTATCTTGCACCATGTGACTTCAGCAGCGAAACCGACAATCGCCCTGTGCCATCGGCACCGATAACGCAGTCAACGGAAGACGCGCCAACGGAGGCTCCCGCGCCTTGGCGTACGGCCTGCGACTAGGCAAAATGGCGCAAACACAAAGAACGCGGCCCAAAGCACAGCAGCCACTCCACTCTGTCCGGTGGCACGCGGAAAAAGAAGAAAAGCACAAAAGCAACAAAAGCACCGCCTCTTCAAACTCTTCGCGCCCAGTTGCGCGGCCTCCGCGCTGTCCGGCGCCGCGTCCACGCCTCCGCACCAAAAGAGAAAGGGAGAAAGCGCCTGACTGCGCGCTGTTCTCTTTCGCGGCCGTCGGTGGGGCCGGCGTTTATTCGTATAAACCGACGCGGGTCGAAAATCGATTTGTAACAACCGTTCTCTAGCACATTGCAAAGTAATGGGGCTCGGCCGGGACCACAGAAAAATTCGTATAATCCGCAAATTAGTATTAGCCGTGATCGTATCATTGAGATTCTACTGTACTATTGCTTTATTTATGTAATTTTTTAACGTCCATACAGCTTTTCAGTATCATGACTGCTCTGTATTTGTTTTTGCCCCCCTCCCCCCCCCCTCCTTATGTAATACCCCGAAAGTGGCCTCTAAGGGTTATTAAATGATGATGATGAGTTGCATCTTTGTGTGGTGTGAATTGGTGCAGAAAACACTGGTTGAATGGGAGAAAGGGTGCACCGTCGCAACTAAAGTTTCTAGTATAATGTAGCAGACTTATACACAGGAAAAAGAAAACCGAAATGCACGTGTGGAAACGTGTGAAAAGCGAAGTCAGGGTGAGGTGGGCAGGATGGAACAGAAGGCGTACTGATCGTGCCTGTCTCGCCTCCTCTTCTATACCTCTTAATAAATCTCAAGAAAGTGTGGGGCAGTGTTGGCTACCCAGAGTACTTTGACTTATTTCTATTGTCGAATATGTTTTTGTTCTTGCTTGTGCTGCAGTTTTCCACATGTGTATTGGTTGCTTTTTATGTTTCTGTATATAATCGTTTCCTCCAATAAACCTTAGTTAATTGGGCATATGTTTGTCCCCTTTGTCTTTTGTCTTGCGTTTTCTATGCCAATTCATGTCATGCAAAAATTGAGCATTTGGCATAGCTTTGTACCCAGAGTGTACTTATTTTTCATGGGCAGAGTTTGATACTTCGAAATTCTTGTTTAATCATGGGCAAACCACGCAAATCCCACAGTACTGTTTTTTTGATAGGCTGGAGTGAATTTTCAGGTGTGAATAGCAACCATTTATGAAATGCTTACTGTAATAATATTTATCTTGTACATAGTTTTTTTATGAATGTGCTCTCCGCAGCCAAAAGTAGAGGTGAACGAGTTGTTCTAACTTTTCTTGATATTTCATGGTGCTTGCGCTTTGAGGGGTTAACACAGTGCAGAATGCGCCGAAGGCCAAGTGCTTGAATTGCATTGCTGGACTTACTTAAAGGTGGTACCAATATTCAGGCCTGCAGCACCTGAAGCAATATTTGCATGGATCATGGCACTGGATTTGGCTCTGTAGGCAATATACATCATTGACTTGCAGCATGGAATGAACAAAGACAACTGCCCAAGGAACATGTTACTCTTTCTTCTGTAGTTAGTCTGTTCTGGTGCTATTAGTGAATAGTGCACCTCGGATTCCTACAGTACATTATGTATCAAAGGTATCTGATAACATGAACCTAGATACACATATGCATAAGCAGCTGCATTTCGGAAGTACATGAAAATATTAATCTATGTTTGGGCCAGCTGTTATTAATTTATTTTGTTGTACTTGACTCAGGCTTCAGGATCCAGCGAAACGGTCAAAGTTCATCCGTTTTCTGGCACACAAGGCGGACATGCTGTACAAGTCCTGGGACTCTGTGCCTGTATGCTCCACAACAGATGGCGAAAATGAAGGTGATTGTCACTGCATACTTTTTCAGGCTCTTTCTTCCTCCTTTTTTTGTTTTAACTTGTGTTCTGCATAGTTTGTTGTTTGGCTCAATTGATACAAGCACTGACCTGGTTCCATCCTTTTTTACTTTTCAGAGCTTTGTGCTGTCATGCCTCCTTTGGAGAGCTTCATGAGTGTGCCTGCCAGTGAACGGAAGAAACATTTTTTCGAGGTACCAATCAAGAGCAATGCTGGAATGTTTTGTATTCATATTGTCTACTGCAGTACCAGGTGGTAATATCTTGTGTCTTCCTATCACTGAGGACAGTCAAGTGAGCACGTATCTATGAAGTGCCATTTTTGGAAGATTTTTGACATTAGATGTGCAAGATTTTACAGCATACACATGCACTTAGTAGGATTTATGCAACCTAGAAATACATAATGGAGCTCGATTTGTTATTCAATATATTTGCATATCAGCTGCACTTGAAGGCGCTAAAGGCACTGGCATGCCATACATCGGGGTGGCTGTACATCGGGGCGGCCTTGTGAGAGGCGCTGGCAGCACACCAGCACAAAATGAGGAGAGGGAATGGCAGAGCGTTTGCGGCTCACTCTCTAGGCATGTTGTTAGAGGAGGCATTGGACAAGCAATGGAAAGAAATGCAATGGCTGTAACATTAAGTAATGGGAAGGTATGAGTCAAAGAGCAAATAAGTGTTGCTGATACTCTAGTTGAGATTAAAGGGATAGTGTGTTGTGGCTGGTCATGTAATCTGCAGAGCACGTAACTGCTGGACTAAAAGAGTAACACTGGCACCAAAGGAAGGGAAAAATCAGTTGTGGAGGGTTAGGTGCGGCGATAAGACTAGCTGAGGCAAAGCAGAGATAATTGGAGATTGCTGGGGGGGGGGGGGGGGGGAGGCTTTCCTTGTGCAGTAGCCATAAAATAAGCTGCTGGTATAAATGAGCTGCTGGTACTATTTGTGGATTCTTAGATGGTGAGGCTAGCAGAACCTCTGATGTCTTGGTTTATGACTGGACAGTGAACACCTAAATGCCTTGTTTGGATCGCATATTTTCTCGCATTATAGGTTTTCTCATGCTTTCGTGCCTTAGGCTTTTTTTTTTTTTTTAAAGACATGCCAATAAGATTCTTCTTGTGTATTCTCATGTAAGGAGCACACTTATCTCCCTTAAATTTGGGTCCAAATTTATTGGCCGCACCTCATGCACAAATAAGAAGTAACATTTTACATGCATTGAAAAACAGCCATGCTTGTTTTCGTATGCAACAGTGATGAGGAGTCTTATTTTAGCCTTGTTTGCTACCTCATTTTTTTATCATTGGCTTGTAAACTGTGATGATGGAGCAGCTGAAGTTGAGAAAATTGCACTTTTCTAGTGTGCTGTTGGTAAAAATCATTTTTCGAGATGGGCATTTCCGCCGCAAATTGCAGGGCTTTCTGTTGACGCAGCACAGCTCTCTGGGCACTGTAGTAAAGATGTGAAATCAGAGTTTCAGATGGCTGCAGGGCAATTAGTGCAATAATGTAAGTGAGCAAAAAAATGAAAACCGAGTTTGTGATTTGTTACTGCAGGCATGTAGCTAGCAGGGTGCGCGCCTGTTGGCTGCCGTTGGCTGCCACAGATTTCGATCGTGTGTGAGCTGCACATTTATTTGTCCTGATGACACTTGGCAATTATAGCGCTCTTCAAGGTCTGCATGACTGGCCTGCTTCTTTTTAAGTGCCCTTGCTGCTGCAGAATAGTGACTGGGAAATGATTTGTGCAAGATAAGGGAACCCGTTTGCATTTCTTTTTCTTCAATAAATTTTTTTCCGGCAGTGAAGCTATGTTGTATTGTAAGAGGTTTCTCTGTGCTAAAGCTTGTCAAAATGACCTAAGAAACCACCCGAAAGAACAATCGCTGAGCTGCCTTGTCCTTAAAGAATGTGAAGGACCTGACGTCAGGAAGTACCTATTTGACAGTGGTAAAAAAACGAGGTAAAGTTAGTAACAGGAGCCTAAAATAAAAACTGTGGTTACAGAATTAAATGTTGATATGTAAATGGCTCAAAGATACAGTATTGTTGAATGTACTTTTCAAAATGGCAGTAAGTTGTATTGAAAAAAAAATGAAAAAAAAAGGGGGGCGGGGGAAAGAAACATATTTTTAAAGTGAAACCCTTCCCCCTTCATCTTCTTTCGCAAGATGTCCACCCCACAAAAATTTCATAGGAGTACTCTGGCCCCGCCAATAAATCACTTCCTTGATGCAAGAGTCGCTGACACTATCTGGAGAAAGGAATCAAAATTGAGCCTTGGAATAAAAAGTGACACGAGTCTGCCAAATTGTTCATTGAAAACTTGTATAGCATTATTGGATCAGATAAATCTTTTTATGAAGGTACGTGATAATTTTTTTCTTTATTCTGAAGAATTCATGGGTACTAAGAAAGGAAAAGAAAGCAGTAAAGATTCACTGTATTGCTCGGATGATGGCCCCAGCAAGTCTATTTTCAACAATCTACACTTATGCTTGGTGCAAGAAATGAGTTTCACTCAGCCTTAGTTAACTCAAGGCAGAGCGGAGGTATATCTTGAGATCACTCTTGTACTGTGCATTTGCATGCAAACTTGACTGTTACACTGTATCCTTTAGCTCCAAATTCGACCTCTTTAATACCTTGAACTTGCCCCGACAGCATTCGGTAGAACGAAAAAACACTTCGAGTTGAAACCAAGCTGCAAACCACAGAGCAAGCTACTTACTTTGGAATGAAAGTTGCCGATATTCTAGTTAAGATTAATCATTGGGCAGATTACGTAATGTGTAGATTGGGTAGCCGGTTGTCTATTGTCGGAAGTGAGTAATAACTGAATGTTTATCAAGGGAAGGGCATTGCAGTCAAGGACGGTAGAGGATTAGTTGGTGCAATGTGACTAGGAAATTGGCAGGCATGGGGCACAATTGGCTAATGCCAGATGGACAAAAAATGCGTCAGATCCAATGCACCTTATTGGAATATTCATACAGCAAAGCTTTATTTAAATGCATAAAGAGTGCTGAAACCTGTCCTAGTTATGGCGATGTTAGTGCACCGTAGGCCCTCGCCCAAACCACATCATGCACACCTGCTCTAGAGCTAGTTGGCGTTGGCATGATAGAGTGAAATCTTGATAGGATCTTCGTGGCGAACTGGAAAAATAATCCAAAAATAGTATTATCCAAAGCGAGCTCCAAAATGTGTGAAAACAGGCTTGGTGTCGAACTCGCTAGCAAAGCTTCCTGTGGCATTGAGTGGTACTGCCCCACATAACATGCACGTTAAGCGGAGCAGCATCACACCTACTGCAGCCAACACACTTTTATTCAGCAACTTTAAAATATCTCGGCAGTTTTCTTTGAACGTTATTTTTTTTTAATGTCCGTAAACAAGTTCTTTTGGAAGTTAAAAAAAGAAACTACCGTTTCCTTACTCAACTGAGCATTTGCGATGAAGCCCCGAAGAGTGTCTAACGCTGAGAGTGTATCGCCAGCAGTTGGCCACCGATTGCCTCAGAAGCTGATGCGAGCAGACGATACTATGAAACAAGCGGTTCGGCTGACATCAAATGAGAGTACGAAAATCCGCATGACACCATTTACCTGTGTGTACGTCAGTGAAGAGGCAGCTCTAAGTGGTCTCCTTTGCTCGTGGCTTATTTATCGCCACAGCACGCTGCAATTTAAAGGCCGGAGTACATGGAGCGAATAACCGGCGTCCGCGTGACGAACTTCGTTGGGCGGCGAATAACCGACGGCCGGCGTCAAGAAATTTGCCGTCCGCAGCCGATCTGCCTGTCCAGACATTTTCGTCCGGCGAACGCCGCCGCCGGAAGCGTCTAGCGCGCAGCGGTGGACGATAGCCAATCAGGAGGCACTAGTTCCTGTCGCAATGCATGCTGGTGTTTCGCGCGCGCGCGCCTTTTCGTGTCGTCTGCAATCGTGTTGGTGTTGCCGCGTCTGCATGTCTCTGCACCAATTGAGTAGTTCCCAGTATGATCTCTCGGGAATCGTTTGTATTTGTACATCCCATATCCGCTGATCTGCGGGGAAACAGACAAGCACTGCAAGCTCTCTACAACCACCTTCAACAGAAATCTTCTGATCTCAGAGGCCGCATGCTGTCGTCATGCCTATCTCCCGACTTCCCCAATAGATGGCGCTGGCATCGGATATTTCTTTCGTTAGGCTTAGACGCGTTTGAAACGAGAAGCGATCTTGAAAACTACTCAAGGTTATCCATAATACTCTGTCGTAGAAGCGGCCTGAGACTAAGCGAAAGCCGTTTACGCAGTCATTTGCTACCAACGAAGTGAATTCTACAAGGACAAGGCCAAATTCAGTTCGAAGCAGGCGGCCGGGACCACAGCCAACACGGCGGCCAACGCGCGGCGGCGTTCGCCGCATGTATCGCGACACAGCGAACATTCTGCGTCATATCGCCGCGTCGTTACTTGACGCGTGAAGTTCGTCGAGAAAGTTCGCTCCATGTATCCCGGGCTTAAATCGATCCAGGACCGATCCCTCCTGCGGCACAAAAAACCTGCTTTGCGGCAGCTTTTGTGGCGTGGGCTTTTTGCCACAGCCAACGGACAGTGCGCGTTTTTCCGTTAGTGTGGGTGGCCCATAACACGTTCGTGGATCGTCAGAATGTAATTTAATCTGGTACACTTGAATACAAAACTACGAGTTTCTGAAATATCAGTTTGCAGTCGTATTATCCAATTTCAGGTGAAAACGCGATCGTATTAACTGTATGAAAATACATTCTCCTGTGGGCTGGTGGTCGGGAAAAGGAGAAAAAAAAAGTATTATCCCGAAAAACGTGTTACACAGAAATCTCATCGAGATTCCACTGTATTAGTGCGATTGTCTCCTAATATTTAGAGCGTCTGGATGGTAGCAGCTTAATGGTGAGCTGTAATTTTATGTTTTCACGGCATGCTCCAACTCGTGTTCATTATACAATTGAAACTCCATATTTAAAAAAATTCCATCTGGCATCAAAATAATTTCGTTATTAGCATATATTCATTACTTGCTTATATTGATACGAACCATTTTAAATGTGCTTTATTATGTCTGATAATTTGTTACCGTATTTACACGATTGTAGGTCGACCCATTTTTTCAAATTTGACAATCCAATGTTGGGGGGTCGAAACTTAGAGTCGAAATCGAACCGTGTACCGCTAGTAGTGGCAAGATAAACAAGAAATCAGGGACACTATGGCGTGGTTACAACTGTGCACCTACGTTTCCATGGTTACGGTAGAAGCGTAGCGTATTAATTTACCGTATTGCATACATTTTGATTGCGCGCACCACGAGCGCACGGCTCTTCCATGGAACGTTCCATTCTATCATGGAAAAGCCGCCGTTTGTGGGGTATTGGTAGTTGGCGGATGAGCCGTCGTTTGGGGGGTATTAGTAGTTGGCGGCAGAGCTTTTCTTTGAGATACGATTGTTTTCGACGGCCGCGCGCATCTGTCACTTCTGCTGTTGTGCAGAACTTTCGACGCTCGTTCACAGCAGCGTTCAAACGGGCTGCTATCCTCCATGCCGAGGAAACTAACAACTGCGCAGAGGGACGCAAGTTTGGGGCGCGATCTTGTATGCGTTCCAAAATGGAACGGAGGCGGTCCGTTCCATCGAGCCGCACACGATTGGTCAATTTGAACCGTGACGATCAAATTGACCAATCGTGTGTGGCTCGATGGAACGGACCGCCTCTGTTCCATTTTGGAACGTGTACAAGATCGCACCGTTGGAGTCGGTGAACGTGTGGTGCGGCAGTGGCGGCTTCAGCGCGAGGAAATTTGGGCTCCCTGGCTACTGAGTGCGAGTGGGTCCTCTCTGCGTGGGCGGCTGTACCGCGCGATGTCGGGGTGCAGTCGTTCGCAAAGTGTGGACTCGCACTTGATGACGACGTGCTGTGGGACCGCAGCAGCTATGACGGCAGCAGTGCCAGTGAGGTCGACTCTAGTGACGATGAGTAGTCTTAGCAACCCCATCAATAAATTTCCCTTGTGTGAATGCACTCGCGTGGTTTTTTTCTCCCCCCCACCTCCTTTTTTTTTTTTTTTTTGAGACATGCAATTTTAGAGTGGTCGATCTACATTCGAGTCGACTTACAGTCGTGTAAATACGGTATATCCATGATCATATTTAGGTTCAACTGTACTTTATTATATTGCATTCGCACTTTTTTTTTTTTCAAGCTTATTTCAATATAAAGATCTCGTTTAAAAAGCAACGGGTCCTTTTTCAGAGTGGAACAGCAGAACATTGACATCCTTCATTGCATGGTGGGGCGCATAAGTACCCTTGTGTGCTTGCGAAACTGAGGAGTCCCCAGTGTTTTGCAGTATCCAAATACCATCAACTGTTTACAGCTGATAATGTCTTCTCGGGATGTCGGTGCTGTCAGATGAGGGTTACTAGCATGACTTGGCTTCAGCTTGGTAATTGCGAAGACAAGAGACAGTTCAACAGAAAATAACAAAAATGCGTATTCTTAACAATTTTTTGTGCACTTTGTTTAGCGCTCTGTGTTCACTACTTTCCTGTCAGGACCGTTATGTCACACTGATATGTGCATGCTGTTTGTTACCTGGAAGTATTAGGCACACAGCGTTAAATGAAAGGTACATAAGGTGATCTTTGTTTGGGGACAAGTGTTATATGTTTCTTTGTGTATATATGTCATTTTATAAGTTATTCACGAGGTGTTAAAGCATAACCACATGAGAATTGCCTTGATAAATGTAATTAACTTCTTAAAGCTTGGGCTGAACATGTCAGCTTCTCTCCTATCCCACTTGGCTATTATTTTGCCAGATTATCACAGATTCTTGCATAGGAATGCATGAACTTAAAAAAGAAAGACTTGGTGATTTCTATGGCATTTTCTACATAGCCGCTGCAGGGTTGTAAATATAAGATAACATTCCATTGGGGGAAAAAAATAAATAAGGTATCATAAAAAATTGGTTTCGGGCTTCTTTAATTGTTGCTGTCATTACCTGTATGGACTAAAGCCCTGGTCATTAGGTAGGCTGAAATATTAGGAAAGCCAGTGCTTTTTGTATGAGGAATATTTTCCCTGCATTGGTGTGCTAAAAAACAATATGCAGAATGCATGTGCATTGCTTTCCAGAACGATGACAAAATGGGAAAGTGAGGGTTAGGTTACATTGGGGAGGGGGTGGGGGGGGGGCGACTTTTGTCAAAATTCTTCGACATGTGACTGGGCTTGGACGTCTTTCAGACTTGTGCACAATGCCTAATTACACAAAAGAAGGTGTTGATAGTAACGCTAGAAATTTTTCATGTTCGGACAAAATAAAGGAATGCTTATGAAACATTTTAAATTTTCTCACGCAGTCAAGCATTGGTGAATACTGTCAAGCATTCCAACTGTTGGGAGACTTGTGGTTCAGTGCAAACACATTTAAATAGCCATATTGTGAACCTTAATTTAGTAACATATGCCATATAACATTTTTTTTCTTATCTTTGTTTTATTGAACATCATGTATTTTTTTTTCTTTGACGCTAAATAGTTTTGTTCTACAGTTTTGATTTAATAAACTCCAGTGCATTGTGTGTGAATGCACCTGGAGCTTTTGTGAGATGCAAAATGAAAGCAAAACATCGCCTGGCATTAAAGTCATCATTTGCATGCATACTTTCAAGTTCAAACGTTGCTGCCGAGCTGTGAAAATTGCCAGCTGTCAGGCAGATGAAACAGACATATTCACCTTCTGTTGTGCATGTACACAAGACCACACACAGTGCATTCAAGCCACTCATGCTTGTAGTCATGCAGATATGCTCCCAAAAGCACCAATGGCCATTCAGAACTGGAACGATGTCGTACACTACCATAAGAAAAGCTGGATTTTGGCACGTATGCACTGAAGAGTTCTGGGCCTCAAATGTCGGCAACGGAGGTAAAACTGCGGTCATGCGGCCAGGTTTTCTATATACAAGAGGGATGCGAGAGCCTGCACAGTATCCTGAAGGAAAGGTGCTTGCTGCACGTTGTCGACAAGATTATGTGCGCTGACGTAATACCGGTTTCTAGAGCACCCTCTTCAGTCGATACTTCAGGTGAACAATGAAGAATGTTGGATTACTTGTGCCGTCCCGATTCGCGATCCCATTAAGGAAACGGATTAATATGCATGCATGCACCATCGAACTAGCGCACAGCTGTCGTGCCTAACACAGTTCTGCCACTTCTGTGATCGTCTACGCTCGTCTCATTACCTTGTGGGCATGGGTCGGAAAGTTCACTGAATTGTTTGCGTTTCGTTTGGCTCAAACATTTTCAGGACTGCTTTTATTCTTTTTTTTTTCTTGAAAAGCACTGGAGAAATTCGTGAAACAAAGACATAAATAGTCAGCGTCAGAAACACAAACGGCGTGTGCGTAGGTATAGCAAGGCTAGGGTCAAACGAGGAATTGGATATGGTGCCAGCCAGGAGACAGAAGCGCAGTCGGCAACAATTTATTGAATAGGGGACAAATTGAACTCAATGGAATAAAATTAAGGCAAGTTGTGATCACGTACCGTAAAAAATGTGTGAATGCAGTTCCCACAGTGCACACTGTTGTGTGTCCACCGCTTAAGCTCATCACAGAGACGCCTCTGTGTTTAGAAATGTAAAATTTTCATCCCTGGTGGACAGCAAAAATAGTTTTAGCACCAACTGTGCAACTACACAGTTTGTGCGTGATATTACGAAGGTATGATGTAAACCCACACAGTGTTTCATTACACGTCAGCTGCAACAACATTCATGAGTATTCCTTTCGTTCGCCCCTTGTGGCAGTGCCATCGTTGTACCACACGCTCTAAGGTAAAATTTTTCCTTTACACTAGTGCCCCATTTATTTGGTGGCAGTATTCTATTTCCTGCAGGTGTGCAGTTTCCCTGCTCCCCTGCAAGATCAGGTTTTAGCTGTAGTACATGGAAGGTCTTGTTTGCGTTGGCTGCAACTTTGCCAGTGCTAAAATTAACACTGCACATTACTTCTCTGCTGATAACTGTCATTACAGCGATGGAAACACAAATGGGCTGACACTGCCGTGGAAAATCTACTTCTTCTCAAAGAAATTGTACAAAAAAAGCAACGACGCTTAACCACTACTGTTTTCCGGAGCCGGTGGCCGTGCCAGAGCATGTGTAGGTGGCTAGCGGGTATAATGCTGCAAATGCGTCTCAACGCTCCTCGCTTTTACTTGTGACCATTAAGTTTAACAGCGTGAGCTACTGGTTCATTTCGATATTCACGTGGACTGAATGCATGCGTCGATCACTGTTTGCACGGCGGCGCAATCTGGAACAGAAAAAGTTACAATGTGTGGTTGGGCTTATAGCGACAAGCGACGCGACAGGCACACCCTGTCGCGCTGTCGTGTCGCGGAGTGGAGCAACCACATGAACGCGACATCGCGAAAAAGAGTAGCGACGGATTTACATTGTTGTGCGAATAAATGTTATCTTGCGCGCGTAAAGAAATCTCAATTTTATCAAAAGGTCAATGTTTTATCTAGACCTAGCTAAAATATGCTATCATCCCCAGAGAAAATCTGTCCCATGAATCCCCAGTGGAACTCCGTCCCATGCCGCCAGCGTAAGGTGCCGTGGCGCCATCTGTTGAGTAAAACTTAAAACACTTTCTCGGCTCTCGGTGGCGTCTCAGGCCTAACAGCGTCAAAACAAAACAACCGATCTCAATAATAACGACAAGAGAGCGCCGATGCTTAGTCTTCAGCTAGCGATGAGGTGAAGCGATGACTGATTGTACTATTTATTTTTCGCTGTCACAGCAGAGAGCAAGTTGCAAGAGCGAATTCAGATCGAAGCGGGCAGACTGATTGCTGCCATTGTAGCACGATGGCGCCGCCCGGCGATACTTTTGTTTTATATAGTAGCAAGATATCCGTGCCCGCTGCTTACATGTGTAAACAAAAAGCTTAAGCTTTCCATTAAGTATGAATCTTATTTTCTGCAAATTAACATTATCATTTTTCAGCTTTTGTTATGATTAAATTATTATTAAAAATGTTTGAAATTACTAAAATAGTTTATGCTGTGAACTGTTTTGGAATAGGTACACATAAAGATTACCACTGTTAATGGCATTAAGTTTATGAGAGAGCTTTATGACCAAGAGATGCCTCAAGTCTAATAGACTGTGTGTCATGTGATAATGCAAGAAAAGGCACCAGAAGCCGTGTAAATAGAGGCAAAAAGTGTTTTTCACATATGTAAGCCCTGCTTATTCCCTCAACTGCTCTGCAATGCCAGATTTTCTGTGAACCGTTGCCACCTTGTGTAACTTTTCTCTTGGTTGTTGTCATGAGGGGTAGCAGGTGTCCACGTGCATCTTGACAAGAAAAGTTGTCTACGATAGTGCACTTATGTTTTGCCTCTTCGAATATTTAAAAAACAAAAAAGCAGCAAATCCAACGAGTTGGCATCTATATACAGCGAAGCTTTTTTGTGAGTGCATAAAAAGTCGAAACACAAGTACACGCACGCACGCGCAGGCACACTAATTATACTGAGCGTTTTGTTAAGCGGAGTTGCTGACTACTAGTGAGCACGTCAGTTGCCTTGTACGCATCATGGTTTCAGAGGCAGCATGTGTATATGTACATTATGCAATTCGAATCCATTTTATCCCTAAGAAGCGTTTACTTCCTCGTTACTCTTCAGCCGTGATGATGATGATGCAATGCGGCTGAACCTTTTGCAACGGGCAGGCATGCCAATTGCACGCCTGAGCCATGACAAGAATAAAAAAGATAAAAATAAATAAACAAACATGAAAGCAAGCATACACAACTCAAAAGAGAGGAGGGGGGAGAGGGAAATGAAGGGCCACAGTGGTGTACGCATCTATCAACACTTGAGCGTTGCGGAGGTGCTGCAAGGAAACCAGTGGTGCATGTGCTCCGCTGTGATAGGTTGGCCTATTCGGCAAGGGAACAGCCAGGCTACAGCTCCCACAGTCACGAAAACCGGCGAGGTTCGCGAAGACTTCACTTAAAAAAAGAAAAGACACCGCATTTCCACGAAGTGAATGTTATATAATGAGTGGGTGAAGCACCGGGGGATCATTCGGGCAGAACGCCGGAAGCGTTAGCCGGAAGCCGGCTTCAGCTTCCGGAAGCCAGAGCTTCGCGTACACACACACACACACACACACACACACACACACACACACACACTGTACATGTGTACAGTATATACAGCGCTTATATAGCCCTTGTGCACCGCAGCACCCCTAGCGGTCTCCATGCAATACGAGCGACAAGGCTCTGCCCTAAGGTGGTTCGCCCCTAAAAGAAAGGAGAGGTGCACTTCTGCTCAGTGTTCCAGATATGTACACATTGGCAGAGCTTTTGTAGGAGTGTATATTTGCTGCATTGCATAACGAATGGTGCAGATAGCTTTATAGTGAACAGAATAGATAGCCATTTGTCAACAAAATTGGTGCCAAGGGAAGGGAAACTGAGTCGAGGGCAGCTGAGAATTTGGTGGTGAGAGGCCCGGTAAGATAAAAAAAAAAAAAAAACGTAACGCGGGTGTCAGTGCCTCCTGAAGTTCAGGTACCAGCTTGCCGTGACGTCATGGATTTTGGCAGTGTCTGTATTGAATTTTAATTGAGCCAATGACTGCTTTCAGCAAGTTTCAAGAATTTTTACTTAGCCCCAATGGCAAGAAAGAACTTTAGAGTTGTCACAGACGTAGGCTGGGGCTACAGCATGAAATTAAAAAAAAAAAATGAAACTTTTTTAAAATTTTTCTTCTAATCATCAACCTATTTCCATACAATTTATTAAAAATAGTGTTGTATCAGTTTAAACTGATTTAGTTTTGCTCTTTAGTGTCTCTTTAAATTTGTTTACCAGATGTTCACCAGGCAAGCAGATCGTTGGACTTTTGTGGGTGCACTGAACTTAGTACACCAGCAAAGAAGTGAAAGTTGAGAATGTAGCTTCAGCTATGTTGACATTGCCTGAAATGAAAGTACCAACATGCTTCAACAAGTACTTGTCTTAAGATGGTAAGACTAGATATTTTGACTGACAGGAAAATTAATGCCATTTTCTCCATTCGTGGTGCACAGCACAGACAATAGGTGACCCGTAAAACGAGCCATCGCAGGCAATTGGGCGCGCCGTCTGCTAGCGACGGACAATGCGGTGGCATGCCCGGCGCACGTGTTTTTCTACGTGGTTTCAACTGTCAGTTGTGTGAAGCTTTCCGTCCACTTTGTCGACCAGCAATGCCATACCATTCATGCAGCTGATTTCTAGGTTTCTGTTCACTCTGGGCGCGACGATGACGAGCCAAGAAAGGCAAGGATACGATTTTATTCATAAACAAACTCTGGTTTTCGTTTCAGCAGCCTTTTTTGTTTCTGCCAGGTTTAGCTCTACGACATTTCCCGCTGCTTGGACGCACCGTCACTGACTGCTCTGCCTGCGGGTCGGTCAGGCAGATGAAAAAGCTATCTTTATCCGATAATTTATAAAGTGTATAGAAGCATTACTTAAATATCGGGGGCCGAGGTGACGGCTATAGCAGTCTGGTAAATACTGCCCTGTGATTGTCGCTGCAACCGATATCGTCAGTGACGGCGCAGCTAGCGTAATTAGAAAATGAGGTGCTGAAAATGTTTGAAAACTGCGCGCTGTCAACGGCATTTCTTGGTCAAAACTCAAGGTTCACTTGAAGTGGTGGTACGTTAGAAGTTTTCGCTTTTTTGTCAACAAGATGGGGAAATGGTCGTATCGCCGACATGTTACGGCTGTGCATTATCTCTATCTGTATTCAAGGAACTAAGGTGGGTTAGTTGGTTACGAGTATTAAGTATGTATCTGGCAGTGTCCCGTTTAAATTTGCGCCGTAACACCATGTTTCATATTATCTCTCTATATATGTGCATGCGAGTACTGAAATAGTTATTGTTGCTTGAGTCAATGTTAGAGAAAGAAATATCTTGGGGAATCATTCCGTGTCGGTCCTTACATAGGCTCATTGCCACCTGATAAATGGCACTGTACGTTCATTTGCTTTTTCTTCACTGATGGCTCAGTTTTGGAAGTGGCAGCCATGCCTCTGATGCTTGTGCACAGCTGACTCAGCAAGGGACGCTGCAAGGCAGTAGTTACATGAGTTTACCTTCAACGCTTGAATTTGAGCAGCCAACGGCTGAACAGCCCACCATGGTTTTGCTAGGTGCCTCAAAACCGGGTAATCTTCGTGTATAACGAAGCCAAACTGCAAGCGCATCAATAGGCTTCAACGGCGAAGTGGTGGCGGCAGCTGCACTTCCACGAACCGGAAACAGCGAGCAGACGGCGCGTCCCAGAATCCCTCGCTTCTTTACGGGTGACCTATTGCTGAATTTCACTGCACGAGCTCCCTTACAGAGGGACAAAATGATTTAATGTGGTGCTGTTGCTTCTTATGGATTTGTGGTTTTCCTGCCTGACAGCTAACACTAGTGCTATAGTAAACTTCTGGCACTGCAAGTGAAAAAGTTGCAATCAGCTGAAATGTCATGGATACGTAGATGCTAGAGATGTAGAAATTTGTAGCAGCCATTGTGTATTAGTTTTATAGGTTAACGATATGGTACCAACATGCATCGGCTAATTTCACGTTTGTAGTTGTGAAGTGTTGCATGTATAAAGTCCATAAGCTTGGCGTGTTGTTGCTTCAGCAATCTTTCTGATGTAGGTGGTCCGCATAAAATTCATTCATTGGCCAACAATACCCGATTTTTATTCATTTGTTGTTTTTTTTTAGTTTGTGTGAAAGTAATATTCATTTGTTGAATTTTTGTTTCAGTGCACTTGAAATTCTTATATTCTTGAATGTGAAATTGAGAACATTATATGAAAACCGTGGCATGATATTTATTTGTATGGAATACTAACATGGAGTGGACCTTATGCTACTATAAGTAATAAAAATGCAAGATACTTGTGAGCCATTTGCTTAAGTCAAGGGCGTAAGTGTTCCAGAGGAGCAGTCCCCGCATCCCCCTTTCTAATGTGCCAAGTAAGTGAAACTGTGTGGCCTGGTGACTGCTTGTTTGCAGTGCCTGAAGAAGGGCGACACAGTGATTGGCCAAGTGAGCGGCAAGCAGGAGAATGGCCTCTTTGTCACCCTGGTCTGCATGGACGGGGGTCTGCGCCGTGAGATTCACGACCTTGCCATTAAGGTGAGTTTGCTTAAGTCGCTAACTCCTTCGAGGTCCTCTTGCTTACTCTGGCGTACTGTCCATGTGAAAGTGCGTTTTCTTTCTCTAGAGACAGCTTGAATGAAACTGACCACACATGCAAAAGACACTTGCTAGTTGATTGTACATCTTAAAACGGGACAGCACTAAAGACTCACTCTTGTATTCTAGAATGTTCAACTCAACATTCTTTCCCGACCCATCTTGGCTGAAGTGGTCTGCTTTTCAATACGGCCATTCTTGAGTGAAAACTTATTTAACCAGCTACTCTCAGCGTCTACCTAAATGCACTGGTGTGAAGGTGCATTTGTCAAGCAACACATCCTCCTCATTGAGGTTGCTGGGGAGCGTTACTGCAGCGTGAGGTGTTCCTTGTGGAAGTGTGATGGTATGCTCTACTCGGCAAACTTGAGGAAGAGCTTCGAGCTGAATTCTATGTAGGAATACAAGGCCGAGTTGTTGAAAAGCCACACAAAGAAGACAAGGTGCTCTGTTTACTCGCAGCTGCTTTATTCGTCTGATGGTTGAATGCATGATGCACAGATGAAAGTTCCGAGACGATTAAAACAAAACTGGCACACTACAGTCAACTGACAGATATTCACTGCAAGCAATATAGCTACCACTCAGAATTTGATGTGTGCTGTAGTGTAAAAATAACAGTAACCCATTGACTTCAGAAATCATTAAAGCCTACCCAATAATAAAACCGGAAGGTCACCATGTTTGTTTACCACTTCATGGCTTTGCTAAGAAACAAATCACGCCCGTCAATACTAAACTCTTGACCATGTGCGGTTCACGTGCTCACTTACATTGACTGCAGTGTGCCCATTTTTATTCCACGTGCATTTGGAAGCACTCTTTGTTTATGTCATATGTTTGTCCATCAGAAGAATGAAGCAGTTGTAGGCCGACAGAAAAACTGAAAATCAGGCTGGTTCATTCATAAACTGCAGTGCAACAAAGAAATCAAGCAATATGTGCTCTGTGTTTATTTCATTTCTGTCCATTACCTTTTGTTGCATTGTAGTCTACGTCTTTAGTCTTTAGCATTGTCCCGTTTTAAGATATACTTGAGAATCCCCGCAGTCCACAAATCGGATTTTTGCACTCCCAAGTGAAAAAAATAGTGACGTAGAGTTTGGTTAATGGGTGATCTGTCACAGTAGTAGCTCCTGACACTAATTTTTCTTTGTATTCACGAGAATTTTGACACCTAAGACAGCAGCCTTTGTGTGTGTGTGTGTGTGTTTTTTTTTTTTTTTTTTCGTAAGGCACTCATGACTATAAGATGCATCTAATTCACGTTGTCAGAAAAAGAGCAAACTGACTTCCTTACTGTGCACTCGTCGACTTTCTCAAAAACTTTTTCTGCTTATGCCACTTGTGCACGAAAGTCTTCAAAACTGCAAAGGTATGTAGTGTGTTTCAATTTTTTCTCATTTCGGAGATTCAGTGGGGATCACTTTCTACCAGCAGGATAATTTTTCTTTTGAACCCATCATCATGGTAAACAGGGCATGTTAGAACAGCCAATTTTCTGTTGCTGTCTATATGCTTGCATCAGAGTCTTGCATGCCCTACATTGAATTTGCCAAGCTGCTTTAAATGCAAAGCAGCAGCTGTCAGGGCATGTGGTGCCTATTGATCTCATTGCAAACAATACAAGCAGAAAACAAACAGTGCAGCAACGCACAAAATGACACTGAGCTTCCATTTTGTAATGCAGAAGTGCATCCTAATGCACCTTTTCTGGGTGAGCAAGGAGCATGTATTTAGTATAATAAATACTGAGTTGTGCTTCCCCCCCCCCAAAAAAAAAACAGCGCTCAGGTGGTCCAGTGTACAGCTTCTTGGGAAGATAAGTCGAAAAGAGTTATGGCCTTAGGTTTATCTAATGGGCACATGCATGGTGTCTGATGCAAGAACTAAAAGCTTTCTTTAGTGAACGGATTAAATTGGGGTTGTGCTGTTTGAGCTTCGGGCAGATACTGCTGATAATTTTCCAATTATTCAGCTAGTTGAAATTTGCTCATTTTTCTGAAGTACATTCCCTACGAATTATTTAAACTGGAATATGCAAAGCCAGGGCGACTTGAAAGAATTCTGATTGCTCATTTGCTGTCTGTGACATGAGAGAGCAGTTTCATGCAAAATAATTTGGAAATATGAAACTTAAAAAATATCTGATACAGTGAACCTTCATTGTATGCAACCGATTGCAAGTGCCACGTTGAACTTTTATGCACTTTGGTATCTGAGACAACTATTTCTTAGCTCAGTGAAGTACTTGCAATTTATGTCTGAATGTCACGTTTCAGTAAGCAAACACCAGAAAAACCAACAAGGACATAAACGAGACAAAGATGAGTGCTCATCCTTGACTTGTTTACGTTATACCATTATGAGAATGCCAGCAAACTCGAAAAAGGAAAAAATTCGAGATTTCTTTTTCGAGTTTGCTGGCATTCTGCTAGTATAACCATGTACCACCTAGCCCTGCAAGCCACTCTCATGAACTTATTTACGTGCTTGTCATACTTTGCACTGTTAAGCTTATGAAGCTGAATCACGAAGTAACTCAATCAGCCAGCCTACTAAGTGATTTGCTTGTGCTTCTCATGCAATGTTTGCAACCAAATGATCTTGGTTGTTGTAAGTAATATTGCTGAATGCCATCCTTCCTGATTGCTCCTATGGGCAGTTTGGTTAAACTTTGCTACGGGAGATAAAAGGATGGTATGATGGCCATCACTTCTGTTAGTCTTTGGCAAGTAAAATACATACCTAATCGCCACCTTCCTGCAGCGCACTAAATTTGCTCGAATAATCGTCACGCACCATACACTCAAAAGTCCTCCTTAGAGTGATACCCAAAAGGCAGAATATGCAAAATTGCTCTTCTGCGCCATTGAATGTAATGTAGTTGGAGAATATTGGTACAAGAAAGGCACTAGCACACAAGGGCTAAAGTTACTGAGGGTATCGAATTTTATATGCATATAATTACATCTTCAAATAGACTAAAAGTGCTATAGCAAGAAACAGTGGGATCAGGAAACATTTACAAAAGTGCATGCATGAAATAGATTATTGGAAGACATCCTGGCATTAAATTTACTTGGTCCGGATGTCATTGGTCGGACGCTGTTAAGTGCCCCTCACCAGGTTTGGCTATTCTGAGCTGACAAGTGCATTGCATACAATGTGCACTAACGATCGTGTCTGCTAAGTATTACATTGCTACATGCCGCAGAAAAAGCTGAAATTTCAAACCAAACGCCGTTTGCCCTTCTCCTCGCCATGCTTCCATTCGGAGAGTGATGTCTATATCACAAGTGCGCTACGTACAGGTGCCTCAGAAGGTAAACGGCACACTAGCGGCGGCTGAACTGCATCTTCGTGCGCTAGCATCGGCAGCACGTGATACAGAGCCTGCGCAAAAATAATCTGTGGTGACCGTTAGATACACATTTGGCCACTGCCTCATCGACGGCTCCGGCGAAAGTGCTCTGCTTCCAACGGTTGACGCTAGGGGAGCTTTTTGCACTTGCAGCAACCATTTATCGATGAAGCAGCTCTTGACAGAATTGCTTGCTTCCTGCACACGCGACTAACGCCAGTGGCCAAGCTTTGTTTCTCGAGGCATGCGACGATCGCCATTGTTACTCTGCCGCCAGGAACACACTTGGTAGTTGTGCCGCAGTTCAGTGATTTCTAAGCCCGATGAACTACCACCGCGTACGACCAATTAGTACTTTTTATTCGAGGAGTACAAAAATAGATGTCTACAAAAAAATTGACGACACAATTATTTCTTCCTATGAAAACAAAGCTTGGCAGAGACGCTCAGCACACGTGCACGCTTCTGGCAGGAGCTACTTGCCGCCGATAAATGGTTGCTACAAGCATAAAGAGCTCGCCTAGTGGCGCATGTTAGAATAAGTTCTTCCTCGCCTGAGCTGTCGATGAGGCAATGGTAAAAAGTGCATCGCACGGCTACCTCAGATTACTTTTGCACATGCGTTGCCACTGCAAGCGCACGGAGATGCAGTTCAGCCGCCGCTCGTGCACTTTGTTTACTTTCTGGGGCGCCTGTACATCGCCATGCTGTGATGTCACTTTCAATGACACATCACTTTGGTAATTATTCAAGGCAACAGCAGTTATTTGTTTGATCTGTTGCTTCAATAGACAAATTCAAGTTGAGAGAGAAATAATGAAACCGCAAACCGAATGTAGAAGTAAAAAAAAATTTTTTGTTTTTTTTTTTTTTTGTTTTTGAAGTGCAGATCTTTAATGCAGTTTCCGAGTGCAAGTATGATGTCATGTAGGCTCAAATGCATAATAGGCAACCTAAAAGCGGAAACATCTATGGAGGGGCTTTTTCGGCATCCTGGGGCTGATTATAATAAGTGGTTTAGAGCCACACACTGAGTACTCTGGTTAAATGATGCAGTAATTTATGCACTTTTTGTTCTCATTTCTACATACAGTAGATTTCCGGTAGTTCGACTCCGGTTAATTTGGCCCCGACCGAAGCTTTCACGCACGTGCCCTACCCCAATGGTGACCGCAGCGGCAGAGTCCGTTCCGTCTTTGTGGCACTGAATATACCGTAAATGTGTTCAACTTTTTCCGTCATCTCCCGTTGAAAACACCCATTTTCGGCCTGCCCCAGGAACAATTTAAAGTGAAAATGGTAACCAACAATGAATTATTAGTGTTTATAGCGCACGCCTTTTTTCCCCAAGAAAATTTGGGTGGTGCAATCTCGTATGAGACCAAAACCAAAACTGCATTTGCAACAGCCCACCGTCAGAGCAAGCCTAGCCAGTTTCATTGCCATGGCAAGATGTTGACCATGCATGCCGAAAGTATGACTTCTCGTATAGCATGATGACAACGGCACACCACTTTCAGTCTGATTTTGAAAGTGCATTCAACTGACAAGTTATTTTACTTGTTAAGCTAGTGGCACCAAGTCACGTCACATGTGCTTGGTGTTCCGGAGAACTGCATGCGTTGTAGGACAAACTAGTAAAGCGGTTAGTCTTTGTGTGTGAGGGCCACCATCCTGTTTTTGATTGTTGCGGAGTCATTTGATAAATGCAGAATATCAAACACGCTATGCACCACACAGAGTACATGTTGTGCCTCTTCATAGATGGCGATAAAGCGATGTGAACATTAAGTAAACAATTTTCAATTCTGTGAAGGTTAAGTTAGCTGGTTTCCTCTTTTTCTTATAATCGGAGGCATGTTATGTTTTTCTTGCTGAAAGATTGGGTAGCATTCGATTCGGGGACATGCTTGAGTGGGTGGGGGTAAATACTGCCAAATTAATTAGCGGTGTGTGAGGTTTTTTTCTGACTCTTGTTTAATTCGACTCGCCGGATAATGACAAATTTTGTTGGTCCCATAGGGTCACATTAACGGAAGTTAACTGTATACTGTGTGTAGCCATTAGGTTAATTCATTGGGCACTTAAAACGAGTTCATTGGTTAAAAGAGGGAGAGGGGTTTCACATAGCTCTGGGAAGGCTGGTGGGGTTCCACAAGGCCAGAAAGTTTGAGAACCTCTGCTTTATGGCGAACACATGTACAGAGCTCAAATAATACTAGTACGCAAGCGCATGGCCAGTAGTACCATCTGCATAGCCAGGCGTATGAATGTATGCTACAGAGGCCTGGTGCTGGTTGTTGACATAAATGGCAGCTTTTGCACTCACTGGCGCGATATCAGGGCACTTGAACTAACCAGTACCAGTGATGCTACCGATGCACCAGTTGTGCTGAACTGCGCCGATTGGCTAACTCTGCTACATCCTGCTACATTTCAGCAAAATATGAGAAATCTGCGCCCACTCTGCGCCGAAAGAGTTGCTTGGGCTTTCGAAAACGGAACGATGCCTTCAAGCGCTGTTTCACCACACGATCTAAAGGTGGCATCGCGTGGACCAGCGGCTGCATTAGCTTCGCGACGGACCGAGTCAAGGGATCGTACTGCTGTTTCTTCCATGGACTGCTGTCTATATTCAATACCTTCCATCCTGATGCGTGCGGGTTCCTTAGGCGACGGGACAGCTTTGCTTTTCAGGCGGCAGCGAGCAATCGCGCTGGTGCCGAGCCAGACCTCGCACTCCTGCTGAAGTTTCAGATGCTTTATGGTGTCGTGCTCGATTTTTTTAACATAACGCACACATCGGCATGGACATCGCAGCCGTGAACAAATTTCCGCTATTCAATTTGTCGCCCCCACTTTTATTGGCGTGGCGATTGCACCGCATAAATGTTTTTTATTGTTTCGATTGGATTTATGAACCAGTGACCACTTACTGCTTTAGTTTGCAATCGCTTTTCATAAACCTGATCCGAAAGTCCATTTTACTGCTCCAAAACGCATCTTTGGCTGCTTCAAAAGATGCTCCAAAAGATGCCCTGAAATGGAATGGGCCAGTAGGATCACTGCAATACATGTAAATAGTCCAGACAGCTTATGAGTGCTCTGCCATCCAGTGTAGCACTGTGAGCAAAAGCTGCAATTCATGTCCTTCCTAAGGTGGGCACAGGCCAACAAAGAGAAAGTGCGCTGCGTACTGGCAGTACAATTTTGTACTACAGCTGATAGCACCAGGGGTTATTTGCTGACATAACACACGCTGTGCACTTGCGCTTAGCTGTTAACATGTCATAAGCTCTGTGCCAAACTACCAAGCATTTTGTTTCGCATACCAGAGAGCCTAGTGTTCACAGGAATATGGAGACTTTACCTGATTAACAGTGGTTGAACAAGGGAGAGTCTAGAGTTGGAGCCACCATTACGGCAAGTCCCGTGAGGCGAGCCTCCTTGTCAGAATGTTGACTCCAGTCCGAGCTACCACACTTGATCACGTCAGTGCTTAGCGCTAGCTTAAATGTTATAGCACTGCAACTGTTGGCATATTTTCATTCAGTGTCCTTGTTTTTCTTTTCATTTCTTTCTGCAGTCTTCCCTTTATTAATAATTCTGCTTTTCTCATCTAGGGAGGGGAAGACTTTCATCATAGGTAATCACCACACCAAGAGAGTGGTAGATGTCACTTACGACATTTGAATGCCTGTAAAAAGGACCGATTCTGGTATTCTTCCTCGTGAGACAAAAAAACTGAGATGGCAATGCAAAAGAAAACAAAGAAAGCGCACATATGTACTTCCAGGGTGTTTGTCAAAGTTTCTGTGCAGTGTGTGCGTGTGCTGACAGCACATGTGAGTATTTTCTACCCCCCACCCAGCGCTCTATGCCCGCTTGTTGATTGTTTCTGTTGTCTCCAGTGTGTGTCCTCTTGACGCTGTTTCTAGGGCACAGCAGCAAGACTGGCTATGTGAGCGAGCGAAAAAAACAGAATGCTCTCCCTTCGAGGTCTTGTGTTGGTTAAAGAGAGTGCGAGAGAGAAAAGTGGAAGGACTGTCATGTTATGCCACATCTGCAGCCCAACAACTCGAATGTGTCTCTGCTTCGGGCCAACGTCTTCCTCCTCCTCCTTCTGCAAGACACATGCCCTAAGAGCTTGGGAAAAGTGTTCTAGCCCTTCAGCGCCTCTCCCCTTGCCCATGAAAATGTGCACCTGAGGGCAGGAGAAGATCCTTGCCGAGGGTGAAGACTCCTGCTTGATTCACATTTTTTTTTTTTCCCTGCTGTCTGTGTGAGGTGGATGGCTGTGCCATTTGTGCACAGCCATCAGCTGTTTCAATTCTGTCGCACATAAGTGCACGAAGAACTGTAATTGGGCTTTAATGTACCCTATCTCAGGAGCAGTTGCTGCTGTATTTAAATTGCTAGCCTTGGTATAAGTACTGCATAGCTTAAAAAAAAGATAAAAACCTATTCAAATTTATGCTGACTTCTCACTCTTAGTGTTTAGTGCATCTTCTAAAGTGTTCTAGTACTCAGAAAAAAAAAAGGTGAATAAAAATGATCTACTGCCCTTGAGCTTTAACCAGGAATTACATACAGCCAGCTTTTGTCGGAGGGAAGTTGTCTAATGGGTAACGTGCCCCTTTTGTTCTCCTAGGCTTTCTGCCCTCTGAATCAGGTGCCCACATTCTCAGCTCATGAGAGCCCGTTTGACGTGTTTCAAACCAAGGACCTTGTTAGAGGTGAGGCATGTTGCTAGAGCACCGCACTGGTGTGCTTTTGGAAATGAACTTGCACTGACCAATCTTGGCTCGACTCCATTGCTTTCAGCTGTCGTGATTAGCTGCTCTTCTGAGTCCGAGCGCATCATTCTGTCCATGAAGCCAGATGCACTTCCAGCAGACCAGCAACACTTGATGAAGCTAGTAAGAACACTTCTGTGTAACACTTCTATGTTGTGTGGTCTGCATGAAAACTAGATTATGCTTCTCTCAAAGAAATTGGATGTGGCACAACATGTAAAAAGCCTGTTTGCTATAAAAATAGTCACCCAGCTGTTTGTCAGTCATGTAGATGGACAAATTGACGGATAGTATTGAGGGTGTTGATGGTTGCATTTTTGTTGCTCACAAGTGAGGCTCCTAGACCTTGTAGAGCTTTTCGTCTCTAGTCTTTGGCATGCCACTACCCCACTCTTCAAGTTCCTGGTGCTGATTCTTGCTCCCCTCTTTTTTTTTTTTCTCATTCAGCAGTGACATGGCTGTTTAGCACCTTTATTGACAGCTAGCTAATATAGTTAATCACCTTTTCTTCCTCCTTTATTTCTTTAATAAAGTATGATAAGCATTAGCCACTCATTTCACCACTTGTTTCTGAATGGCTGGTTAGTGGCTAGTAATCTAACAGATTTTAAGGAGCTGTTGAGCTAGCAGATCTTGGCTTAAAACATTTGAAGAGAGAATCATGTAGTAGTGAAACTTGGTGTAATGGCACGATGTGGAAAATCTTCTTAAGGCTTTCTCATTCTAATTGTTTGCAGAGTGATTGAACAAAATTCTTGTGTATTCTTTTATTTCTAAGTTATCCCTTAACATTTTCCAGGGCTTGATTACCGAGGAAGAGATCCCTTCCCACCACAAGTGAGTTTGAGCAGCACTTTGGTCAGCTCTTCTGTTAGCGCAACAAATCACTTTGAGGTGTCTGCATGTACACTTTGTGATGCACTTTATTTTCTTGCATGCAGGCGGCTGATAAGCACTCATGGCCGCTCATATCAGGAAGTCCTTGAGAGAACCATCGGTTTCAACAACCCAACCACAGCTAGCCATCTCTGTTCAGCATTGGGCATCCCGTCTTGGAGGCAGGCATCTCTTACCAAGGCTTTGCATATGTGAGTGGTGCTTCAGCAATGCTGTTTAGCCACAGGAGGCTCTCGCCCATTACTGATTTCCACTGACATAAAATTTCAGACATGCAATGTTTGTGGTCATGTTGAACTCTTTGTATGCATAGATATTTTTGGGCAACTGTGACTGGCGACTATTGCATACTTAATAATGTGCCGTTTTCTGGCTAACTGGAGTACCCTAGGACAACAAGGCTATGTAATGTGTTTTGACTCCCGAGTCTTGGTGAGTGGGTGTGATTTTTAACCAGGAATGCTGACATCGCTGGATGAGGTGCAGGGGTATTCGTGGCTGTGATCTCAATTTGACTGCTTGTTCCTGACGATCTGCTTGTAATACAGTTAAACATTTTATATAATGAAGTTCATATAATGAAGTTATCTATATAATGAAGTATTAACTTCATAAGGTATTGTCCATAAAACCTCAGTATAACAAAGTGTGTTCATACACATAACAAAATTTCACTGCCGCCACAAAGGAATATTGAGGCAATAAAAGGAAATATCCGTGGATGCCGATGGTTGCGTGTTGAATTTCAAGTGGCTGCTTGCTTGGGTGCAAGTGAAAGTGTGTGAGGGTGAGCCAAGAAGGATGGTGGCTTGATGAATGCCATCTTCCTGTGCAAGCAGGGGGAAGTGAGCTCACGGTAATGCAATGAAGTGCATGGAAAGTGAGGGGCGAGGAAGTAGCGGGCAGGTTTGGTGCGCATCATCTTTTTCTAACGTGGCTGTGGCTGTGCGTGTTTGAGCACGTACGCAGCCTGCATGTCCTGTTTTAGAAGTAATCTGCCACATGTGCAATGACTGGGCATTCCAAGATGGCGTGGCTTCATGTGCGCTGTATTCCCTCGTGTTTGGTATTGGAGGTTGCAAAATCTCGAGTTTTGCAGGCACATTGAAGTGAGAGGCAGATGAAGCATTCGCTCCCTGCTGCCAGCGCTATTCATGATAGGGTTGACCCACTGCGGTTGACACTATGAGCCGCGGTGGCAGAGCGGACGTGAAAGCGTGGCTGGCATCGCTTCGTACCACTAATGTGAAGATAGCGTCAACACTGCATGAAACCATCTCTTTTGTCACCAACTATAAAATTCAACAAAATTTTTTTTCTTGATTCAAATTTACTTTTTCCGTTTGGCCAATCATTCGGAAAATTTCGCAGGCCCCTTCTGTGTAAGAAAAAGCCATTGGCGACTACAAATTTGCATAAAATATGGAATTTCACTATAGTGTAATACAGTAAAACCTCATCAATTCGACCCTCATTAATTGGGAAAATCAGTTAATTCGGACACGTCTTTTGGTCCCAGCATGCGTATGCATTATTTAATTGCAATGAAACTCTCGTTAATTCGGACTTATTTGGCGGCACATCTGTTAATTCGGACAACTGTCGAGGGTCAGCGAGCGTGGAGCACCGCAAATGTGCAAGGCAATTAAGCCAAAATGGCGTTAGCGTCCACCGAAATGAAGCGACGGAGTTCGTATCGCCATTGCCATCAGTGGAAATCGTAGGGGAATGACAGCAACGCCAGAACACTTCATGCCTATTTGAGCCTTTAAAGCTTTTATTGCATTTGCCGGTGCGCATAGCACCGCGTTGGCCGCGTGCCTTCATGGCTGCGTAGTCGCCATCCATGACCGTGTCGACAGTGGTTGCGGTTTCATCCGCAGCGGTTGCAGCAAAAAGTAGTTTCGTTTTGACTTGGTACGCGCGTCGGCTGCGTGCCTTCACAACTGTGTAGTTGCCATCCATGATCGCGTTGATAGCAGCCGCTGTTGCGGCAAACAATAGTTCCGTTTTTACTCAGTGCAAAGCTGTCGAGGATGAAGAGCACCGCCGACATTGCGATGGGCGGCGACCTGGCGACATGGGCAAAAGAATAATCGGGAGGTGCGTGCGGTAGTGAAAAGCGTGTCTCAGATGAAGACACGCGCCGTGGCCGTGCTGTGAAGCAAGTCGAGAGACCTTCCCCGCTACGAACGCTAATCAGTCACGAGATGACGAGAATTGCAGCTTCCACAATGCGTTTGTGCAAAATAGAAACAGAATTTGCTGATTCATTCAGTTAATAAAAGCATGTTGATGTAGTAACCATTTGTTTATTGTTTTCTTGAGACCCTCGATAATTCGACATTCGGTTAATTTGGACAGTTTTTTCGGTCCCGTGAAATCCAAATTAAGGAGGTTTTACTGTATTAGTATAACGAAGCTAATTGCGATACTATATTACCGACTTCATTTTATCGATTAACTGTATGATGCACCCTGAAACTTTCTGGTCACATAGATAATCGGTTGATATCAAAAGAAAGCATAGTTCATGAACCAATGAAATGTTTGCAGGGCTTAGTTACTAAACAGCAACCTGTGTGAGGGCAGTAGAATTAGTGTAAGCAAATGCTGGAGGACATCAGCAGTACCGGTGATGGTAACTTTTGGTAATGTCATAAAACAGCCTTTTAAACTCTATTACTCGTAAATATTTTTTGTTATATAGAAGAGATACTGGAATACACCTGTAATAATTGCCATTGCTAGCAGCTTCACGCTTGTGGATAAGTGGACGCTGCTTGTCATTGCAACAAGAATTGTGTGTGCTTTGGTTGAACACAGAATGACATGTTGCCACCATTGCTACTGTTAGTCTAAATTTGTGACTCATGTAATATTCTTATTAGCATTGTTATAGGAGAGATAGTACTGTTTCTTTTGACCAGGTTTGGTGATAAGCTCGACTTAGGCATTGGAATGTTGCTGTAAAAACGCATTCTGTACTCTTTGTGGAGCCTGTACCTTTCAGATGCTCCATTTTTCTAGCATAACCTTGGTTGGCTGTTCCTAAAGCATACATTTCTGGTGCTGTTGCAGGAAAGAATACCCCAAAGAAGAGTATGCAACAGCTCTGCGGAAGGCCCAGTCGTCCAAGTGGGCCTACAAGAGGTGCGTGTACGCCTTGAATAATTGGTAGTTTTTTCCGCGGACTGTAGCAAAAGCCCACATATAACACTAGCAGTAACATCACAACACTTCTCAGGACCTTATTACGAAACAGTGGTGTGACACAATGTACAGTATGGTTCAGCAAGGACATCACCACATATTTAATTTCCTTAATTTATTCATTATACTGTTGAACTGTAATTGTGTTGTCACTCCTGCAGTTGGCTTAATTATCACAAGCTGTTAGAAATTCTGATGTCTTTATGTGTCTAGCACAGCATATCAAGTTTTAATTAGAAAATTCTACAAGGTGTCAGCGTGGCTGTCCATCAATTATTCTGGAGCAATACTTTAGGTTGATCACTTTCAGGGATATTGTTTTCAGCAGATGTGTGTTGGCTAAGCCAGCGGGCAGAATGCATGTCACTTCATTGAGATGTTAGGCCAAATGCCATGTCATGCAAAAGTGAAATTATCCCAAAAAGTGATAAACCTCAAGAACACAGCCCCTGTAGTGATTCTGTAGCGATATAATGCATGCCTACACCATTGGCATAGAGTGGCCTGTGCTTCTGTAGTCCTCGTTCCTGAGCCATCTTCTTTGACATTTATCTGCCTAACTTGCTGGCATTACTCTGCAAAAAACAAAAGGAGAAATGAACAAAACGAAAGGTATAGCAACTATGCAAGGTGTTTGCACATGTGGCTCTAACAGGCTACAGAATTTCTAAAAAAAAAATCCTGGGCAGCCCCGACTACTTGTTCGAGGTTCTTGCACACTTGGCATTCTGATGTTAAGTTGTTAAGTGAACCTACTGCCCACTGCAGTATCTTGACTCACAGGATCTGCTTCTTCAAGAGCGCCGCATAGCAAAAATGTGCATACAACACTGCGCACCAGTGTTTCCATCTGAACAACAGTCTCTTAAGTTGAGTGGCTTACATTTAGGATGTTATTGAGCCTTACTAGTGCATAGACCAACTCTGAAAGCTCGAGTTACCGTAGCACAACTCAACATATTGACCAAAGACGCACTTGTTGAGCACTGTGAAGTCATGTGGAGTGCCTGTTTTCTCATAAAAATATACGTCGTGTGACATGGAGCATTACGCTTTTTGCTATGGTGTGCTGGGCAAAAGTCATTTTGCTAAATGCGAGCAATTCATAGGGCTCTGAGAGACACATTGGCTGGGTCATTGCTTATATTCGTGTCTTCTGAACAGCGATCTTGGATTTATGGGACGGGAGAGGAGGAGGAAGAAAGCTTCCACTGTGATGCAAAAATCTCTCCCTGGGCAAATCATTCCTTCTGAGCTGTAACATTAGTCCTTAAAGAAAGAAACTTAACGGTTAAGACTTGGCATGTGCGTGCATGGGGCATGTGCGTGCATTTTGTGGATATATGGCAGTTATCAAGGGCAGGGACTGATTCTTGTATGATTCAAAATAATTGATTGGATGGCCATGTGCTTGGCATTACCAATTTGCACATGTGCATATCTGTTGTTCGATTTTACGAACTGCTCTAGCAGTTGTCATGTTAAAGTTATGTGTGGGCTTCACTGCAGAGTTTTATAAGGGTTCAAGTTGTGGTGGGGCTCTTTTTTTTTTTTCTTGCTAATGAAATATGTCTCAAGCCTACAAGCATTAATTTTGCTTTTCTTTTTAACTTCCACAGATGTGACGTAAACAGCTTGTAAGTTTCACTCTTTTTGCTGGTAGGGTCCTCATGCCCTGCAATATTCTGGCCAGGTAATGCCTTGGCACTATTACCTTTGGTCACTGCTTAATCTCTGTGCCAGATTTGTGTGCGCCTGTGTTACTGGTTCCCCGTGGTTCCTTGTCAGCCTGTTCCTCCTCCTCCTCCTCTCACTTTGTAATCAGGTCAAGCACCTTGTCTGCAGCAGCTCAGTGCTATTCTAAAACTTCACAGGGGATGGGCTACAAAAATTATAGGTATTGTCATAAGTAGAGTGCTGAACTGATAAGGAGACTAGGACAAGCTATTTTTTGCACACCCATAAATCTCTGTGCATCTCCTTGTTTATTCTGGGAGGATAATCATGGTAAATGCAAGTTCCAACAGGATTGCCAGTCTGAGCTTCCGAAGAAGGTTTACTAATGCCATAACACTATGGTCAACCTGCTGTTGACTCGATCGAGCATTTGCATATTACATGTTTTGTGTTTGTGCACACTTCTACAATTTCGACAGTCACTAGTGCATGCAAATATTTCCTAAATTGAAAAATTAATCTCAAGTGCTTTTTTTTTTTTTTTCAAAGTGCTTGCCTCCCTGAAAAACTTTAGTACCTCTGTAACCCACATTGTGGGGCGTAAAAAATTTTTTTCACAAGAGCACTTAAAGCTTCTGAAATAGAGAATCACTGCTAGTATCACTGCTAGATACAGCAGTGATTGCAATTGTTATTTGCACAGTGGTTGAAATGTTCATGATTAAAAATCTGTTCAAAGAGGCTTGCTGGCATATCGCCATTCCCGCAGGCAGTTTACAATTTTTCAGTTGAATTTGGAGGCAGCTTAAGCTAAAATTGTTGTGGCTCACTTGGCTGAGCTCACTGTACAAGTTCTGGAACGCACAAAGAATTAAGAAAAACTACTGGGAGACAGGTTGCAGCACTAAATTGGAGGAGGCTTGTCAATATTTGAATTAAAGCAAGTAAAGCCCATCACTCTTGAGTTAGGGCCAGGTATTTGTGGAACGCCGTTTTTTGAAGTGCAATGTTACGTACATATGGGGTCATATAGTACACCACATTAAATACAGGAAAAGATCCTGCAGTAAACCCTAATAATAGGCGTCTTGTGGTACGTACACAAAAGATCAATGTATTCACCCATATACAGTTAGCAAAAACAAATACAGTAGAACCCCGCTGTTACGTTCCCGGGTGCCGCGTTTTTTTTATGGGAGCTGAGCCGGTCCCGGCTCAGCTCCCATAGAACTCAATGCATTGGTAACCCCGCTGTTACGTCGCAACCGTGGAACCGTTCTCCCATCATAGCGTTGCGAACTGCCACACCGCACCGGCCCGAGCGGCAATTTTGACTTTTCATGTTGCTTGGCTTGGTTGCATTGGCCGCCCAAAGTGCCGGGGGCGACACTTATTACGTATTTTCGGTTTGCGCCAGCAAAAATATGGCCTTTGAGATCCGCATTTGCTATCTAAAGATGGTGTCTATGGCGCGTTGCGGCCCTAAGATTGTTTTTGGCTCATAGATGTACCGTATAAAGTCCAAGTGCGATAAAGCCGTCGCCGCGCGCTGTATGCTTTCCCCACGCGCGAGACGCGGTCGTCGGCTCCCCTCGCACGCTTTCACTCGCATATACAGCATACGTCGCGCGCTGTATGCTGCATGTGCGAGTGAAAGCGTGCGAGGGGAGCCGACGACCGCGTCTAGCGCGTGGAAGAAAGAAAAGCAGGAAGGAAGCACGCCTCCTTGTTGCGCTCGAGGCACCGGCGAGGGAGCGAGGGGGGAGGGATAGCGGGCAGCATTGTGCTCTGGCAGCATACTGCATGGCGGTGCGCGGTCACGCGGGCCGTATCTTGAAAGCTATCTGCGTGGGGGCAGAGTCTACGCAGTGTAGGTGCGTCGGTAGCTCGTAGCTCTGTGCGGGCTGCATGTTTTCGGCGCTCAGTTTGCGTTGAAGCGATAAGCCCAGATCACATGTACGCTTGGGGACCGCGCGCAAGCTCGCGTCTTCGCGCCTTGCGGTTGCCACGCCTAGCGAGGAATGGCGGTTTGCATCCACAAATACGCGCGATGGCGCGCGCTCACTGGCCTCTCTTATTGACGCCTTGGTAGACGCCACTTCGTACTTCGTTGTTGACAGTGTTTCAAAATGCTTTGATATTTATAAACGTAATTGTTATATCTTTAGAACTGTTAGCATCAGCACAAAAAGTGAAGAAGCACTTTCTTGCATGTTATAAATCTGCTTAACTGAGAGTTGAATGTACCGCACCGTGGCTACATGGCCAGGCGCGCCAGCGCGAGGCAGCTCAAGCACGCAATATCAGAGAGGAGCTGATCACCGAGATCGCGCCGCAGTTTCGACGCGTACGAGGCGTGCCGCACCGTCTGCGCATGCCACAAAAGCTTGCACGCGTCCTGCAAGTGTACATGTGGTCCGGGCTATAGACAACAGCACGAAGGTCACTTCGCTCGCTTCTGCAGTAGCGCTTAACTGCGCATGTCCGCGCTCATCGAGTGTGATGTGTTCATGTTTGCCTGTGGGCGCTGACACCATGTTTGTTAATAGTTAATAAGCGAATGTTTACAAGTTTATACGGATAATAAAACTACTATTCTTACTGTATAGCTCATCGCAATCGATACTTTGGCTGTCGGGCGAAACTACTTTTTGTTACACGTAAGAATTAATATTGTGTGCAGTTCAACACTACTCCCATTTCTCAATTTTTCCTGTTTCCCGGCTCTTACGGGTTTTTTTTTACGGTCCCGTGAAAAACGTAACAGCGGGGTTCTACTGTAATGAACATGATAGTGACACATGTGCCATTAGGAAATATGTGAATGCAGTGAAAGAAAGGGTCTTAGTACAAGAAACTACATACCTGTGAGCAATATGGTTGATGCACTTTGTGAAAGAATACTGTAGGGGGGGGGGGGGGGGAAGCATTGGCAGCAAGAAGCAAAAGATAGTAGTAAGAAAGAAATAGTTTGTCTGCATGTAGGTGTTCAACAGTTGTATGTGCAAATTTCAAGTCCACTATCTAAGTCCACTATCTTCAGAAAATGTCTTTGTGGCAGTTTTCTGTCACTGCTGCTACTGCAGTCTCTTTAGCCAGTGGGGTGGTCATTGTTGCAATGTTGCTACTGCCGTCTGTTTTCCTAGGTCTTTGCTTGCTCATCGTTGCATGTGCTTGCCTTCTGCCAACTGCAGCCTGAAAGACGGAGTGATGCACTTCAAGGCTGGCAACCACAGTGAGGCAGTTTGCCTGCCTCAACAAGGCCCTCCAGATTGACCCCGAGAACGTGGAGGCTCTGGTGGCACGGGGTGCTCTGTGAGTATTCTTCCCAGTGGCTGCATATGAGCAGCCACATTTACGATTACTGCATTTACCTGATTCCAACGTGCACCTTCAGGGGTGCAACAACTGCGCCAAAACGATGATATACGTTGAAATTGCGCCACTCTGCGCCAAAACGCCTGACCAGCCGCGAAATCTCTTATGCTAGATTTAGCAGGAAGCAAAGGCCACGTTGGCAACCTGCAGCTTCGGACATCGTCATCCACTCCAGTACGATCCAGTAGCGCAGATGAGATCCAAACATCTGCCCAGACCAGATGTTAGCGTGTTTGGTGGTGGGCGCCGAAAAATATTTTTGCTGCTGGTTGCAGTGCAGCGTGTTGTATATGCAGTAAAATCTCGCGATGACACGAAGTGCGTGTTGCTTGCAGTAATGAAAGCAGTTCGCCATTCCCGTATTGACTCAAGATCCTTGCCGTATCCGTGCACGTGGTCAGGAGTGGAGTGGGTACGAAACTCGCTTGGTACAGTACAGCAAGCGACCCGGCACTGACAGCATGACCTTTGTAGGCGACGCAATGCACAAAACTAGCAAGGGTCCGGTTCCATGAGGAACAGGTACTGCGTTGCAATGATACGGTGCTGATTTTCACTGGTGTGTGCATGCGCGACGCCCACACACAGTCGACTCTCGCTACAAGCGCACCTTGATAATCCGACAAAAAATGTCCGTTTTATCTGAAGTCCGTAATATCCGAAATCGTAATAGTATTCGAAACTGGAAGCCATCGCCGAAACGCCAAAAGGTTGTCGAACAGTCGCTGCATGTTTCGACTACCGCCGGAACGTCGTGACACATCGTAAGGGAAAAAAAAAAAAAAACGAAAGGGAACCACTCGCGAAAAAATGCATGTGTACTTTCCACGTGTTTGGCGGAAAAAGTTGCGTGCAGTGCACTGCTGGGGTGCGATCGAGGTCGTTGTTCAGAGCACGCATTGAATTTCGCCGGGCGCGGCCTAGGTCAACCCGTGCACGGCGAAACTGAATGCGCGCTCCCAACAATGATCTCTGATCGTGCCCCTGCCTTCACCTTTTCTTGCTAATGTGAATTGATCGCACTTTTTAATAAGCTCAAAAGTGTCGGCGGCGGTGGTGGTGTCACGCTGAAAAGTGGACCAATCCTGGTGATAGTGCAAAAAGGGTCCAAGCTCAATGGCACATACCAGGAACAAAAAAAAGAGAGAGAAAGAAAGATAGAAAGAAAATCACCACGAAGGTCAGATACACACGACAAGCTTCGCTTACCCCCATTTTCTCAACAGGGGAAGGGCTGGTGATTTTTTTCCCCAGAAATCCTAGTGCAAAGTTGGGGGTACGTTTATTATGCGGGGTAAATTTTATGAGTAAGCATTCTTTGTGAAACTGCTCCAAATTTGGGATTTAATGCACCAAAATGGAGTTTTTTTTTTTTTTTTTTCCGTAACCTGCTCCAAATTTGGATTTTCCTGCTCCAAAAGCAAGATTTCCCTACTGCAAATTTGCTCCAAATCCTATTTTGGCTGTTGCACCACTGACCTTTCTTACTTCGTTTTCTTAGAAATGGGTTTAAATATTCTCTCCACATTAAAATCGTGTGCGAAAGCAAAACTTCATTTGCAGTTTTAACATCTGTCTACCGTCGAAAACAGTAGTCGAACCCACTTTTAACGATCCCAGATATAACGATCTATTGGTTATAACGACCACATTTCAGTGCAATATGGATTTTTTTACCCTCCCTATGAAAACTGCTTCCAGATATAATAAATGTATTTTTTAATCGACGTACTGGTACAACAAACGCTTTGAACCTGGTCATGGTAAAAAGAGGGCAGACGCGAAGTGCCCAAGTACGGAAGCGCGACGAAACCGCTTCAGTCCAACTGCGATGATGATGCGGCCTTCGAAATGAGCGAGCGACCGCCTCGCGCAGATTTCGGAAGCTGTGAAGGTCACGCGTTTTCAAGGCACGCCTCCAGTGCGGAGGCATGCTGCGTACAGCGTAAACAGCGTGGCACGGGGCATGTGCTGACGCAGAGCATGTTTCGAATTGTAACTGCTGATGCCAGCTTCAGTGCGGTTAATTTTGGAGCATTTTTAAGGGTGAGTCCATATTTAACGAACTACTGATAGAACGATCACTTTTTGCTTTTAACTATCGAGTTCATTATAAACAGGTTCGACTGTATCAACATCATCGCAAGGTGGCGACAGAACACATTCTTCTTTAGTTTGCTGTCCGTGGTTGTGCTCAGCTCTTAGTTCTAGATTTTCTTTTCCTAGCTTGCTAATGGCAATGACATGCCACTTTCATTGCGAAAGCAACAAACCGAAGTGAATATAGCTGAAAAAAAATTGGCATTGCTTACTCGGGCTGCAGGTCATCACGAAGGTTGCAAAGTTGTTTAAGAAATGTTGATGTTAAATGCAATTAATGGCGTGGTGGATGATATAATATGGTTCATCAACACCAACAAAATGCCGCTCAACGGCAATGAAGCCGTAAAATTAAGTTTTATATACAGTTGCCGACCGGTTTTCCGGACCTTGCCGGGTCCGAGAAATTGTCTGAAAAACTCATTCACCCCAAAAAATAAAATTTATTAGGCTTAGAGTGGCATAAACAAATGTCTAATAATGCCCTGCCTCATAATACGCTTGAAGGTGATCAGATTTCCTTGGATTTGAGCAAGAATGATGTCGTCTTCGCATACAATCGACTAGAGCATGGTTTCTCAAAGTGGGTTCCGCGGAACCTACGGGTTCCTCAGGCCCCTGCTCGGGGTTCCGCGAGCCACTGATAAATTTTCCCTGGTCCCGCTCTCGACAAATGTCTAAAACGGCGAATGTGAGGTGCGCTTGATCCAAAGAACCTCCATTACTCATGCCCGGTGCCCGAGTGTCAAAAAGCACATCACAGTGCGTAACAGCAACGCGCGAACTGCGCAATAAATACGCAAGCAGCTTGTAGCCACCCAACCTCTGAGAACGGGCAGCGCGCCTAAGCTTTCGCACTTGAATCTCGGAGGCCGTAACTTACCACCATGCGCCTTTCTCCTATTTGTAGATAGGGTAGGTGCCGATAGCGTGCGCACTGACCTATACGTTGGAGGGAAAAAAAAAGAAAAAAAAAACGCGGAGCACCGCAAATGCGCGCCGCAGAAGAGCAAGAACGGCGTAGCGTCCAACCGAAACGAAGCGACGCAGTCCGCATCGCCGTGGTCCTCCGCTTGCACCGTGATCCGCAGCGGCAATCGTACGCGGCACGTGACTGACAGCAACGCCGAAGCGCTTCGTGCCTAATTGTGCCTTTAAAGCCTCTATTCTTGCGTTTATCGCCACGCGTAACACCGTGCTCGCGGCTAGTCGCGTGCCTCCGTAAGTGCGTAGTCGCTATCTCTGATCGCGTCGATAACCATCGCAGTTTCGTCCGCAGCGGTTGCGGCAAATAGTTTCATTTTCACTCGATGCGCGCGTCGGGCACTTTATGGAGCTTAGCAGGGTTCCCTGGGATGAACGTACCTGAGAACCCCTGGACTAGAGCATCACTGTTAGCGGAGATCCCCATGGAGATCGAAGAAACGAGCCCCGTTACTTTGCACAACTTGGCTCTGGTGAAGGCACAGAGGTGGCACTGGTCACACAAATACGTAGCCACACATAACACACAAAGATGCGACATCTTTGTGCAAAATAGCAACCGAAACTTTTAAGGGGCAAAAAAAAACGAACAAAAAATACGGATCCTGCCAAGTGATTATGACAATTGTGCTGACCGAAAAAAAGAAAGAACAAAAAAAGAAATTAGGGTTTTACGTGCCAAAACCACGATTTGATTATGAGGCACGCATGGTGGGGGGCTCCGGAATAATTTAGACCACCTGGGGTTCTTTAACGTGCACCTAAATCTAAGTACACGGGTGTTTTCGCATTTCGCACCCATCGAAATGCGGCCGCCGTGGCCGGGATTCGATCTCGCGACCTCGTACTTAGCAAAGCCCAACACCATAGCCACTAAGCAACCACGGCGGTCTCAATTTTGGACGCTATAGGGCGGGCCACTGGAAGCCAAGCCAGCTGAAAACCCAACATGGTGGCATCCAAGATTGGGTAGCAGGGCTTGGAACGAGCCGATTTATTCCGGAAAATCGAACTTTGTGGCCTAAATTTGTCCGAAAAATTGGTTGCGAAAATGAACCCTGTCGGTGGTGCAATTATGAAGTTCGGAATATCCAACAAGTCTGACTTTTTGAGTCCGAAAAATATTTTGTCCTGTCTGCCTTTGTTACCAGTCTGTAACCACTGAATGCACTGTCTCTGAATGGATGGTTGTAAGTCAAATCAGTCTCTTTTGTCATTGTTGAAAGGAAATTGACAGGTTTTCCGGCTGTTCCAATTAAAAGTTTGGTTGTACTCTTTAGTGCTAAGAACAGGTCTCATAGTCTATTCATTATGCAGAATGTGCCTAATTTCTATGGCTTTGAGCTTCAGGGAATAGTTCTCATAACCGCCTTTGACCGCGACCGAAAATTTTGATCTGTATCGGGCTTCATCACGATCAGGGGGCCCCGTGTTGCACCGGTATTAAAGAATGACCGTATACTTAAGATGGCACTGTGTGTGATTCAAAACTACAATGCCATTGAAAGTTTCTGCACTGAAACCTTCAATAAAGTGCTGGGAATCCAACTAATGACCAACCACTGTTTTAGATGTTATGAATTACTGATGGAAATGTTTTTGCATGTGGATACTGAACCATAAGTTTTGAAAAATGTAAATGAAAAGCACGTTTGATTCAAGTATGGTCATAGAGAGGCGGCTGGGCTGTGCTCCACACTAATGCATTGTTTTTTTCGTGCTGGTTGGTTCCCCAGGTTTGCAAATAACAGCAACTTGCGACGTGCCCTGGAAGACTTTGAGCAGGCACTGACTTTGAATCCAAACCATCCCAATGCCCGCAAGTACATGTCCGAGACCCTGGTTGCCCTCGGACGCTAGTGAGTACAGCTTTTCGTACCCATTTTGAAGTATTTGTGTCCTTTGAAGTTACGTTTGGTTGTGTTATTGGTTAGATTCACCAGGGGTGGGACTCCTGCGTCAAACTGCGCCAAACACAGAAAATTGACCGAAATTGCGCCATGCCACGCAGCGCTAGGACGGCTTCGGCAGTGGCCGTGAACAGCGAGCGGATTAATTCTCCGAAAAAGAGCGCAGTCATTCGCGTTACGCACACTGCGTGATCGCACCTCCTGCAGAGTTATAACACTGGACTTCTCAGCGCTTTTCGCAAGTGGTAGGTGCACGTGCGGCCACTGCCGGCTGTTGCTGCTGTCGCAACGGCTAGGGCGGCTGTGTTTAGCATAGAGTTACTATAAGCAACTCTAGAGAAAAAGCTGCCTATAGCGCCCATCTATTGAAATCGGGAACCGCAAGGCCGCTGCCATGTTGCTACCCTATACAGGACTGCTGGCGGAGACAGCGAATGTGATTCAGACGAGGCATGCGATCAACGCGCTCCCGAGCCTTCCTCAGGATGGTAGCGCCATCTAGTTAAGGCGCCTGCAAACGCAACCTTTTAGACAATGTAAATTTTACATAAAATTTTCTAAATAGCCATCCGATATTTCTGAAAAATGTACGGAATGAACTTGAAACGTCTGTGCTTACGTGTTACGTGTAAGTGCTTGCTTTTGCATAATATGTTGAATATTTTTAGTCATACAAAAATGAGTTGTAGCAACATGGCGACGACCAGCTTTTCCTCTAGAGTTATATACTAACTCTATGCTGTTTAGAGTGTACTAGAATATGGTTTAGTGGGCCGAGCGGCGCAGTGCTCCCTAGCTGATGTGCAAAACAACAGGTAGGCTGAGAGCGCTGTGAGCGAACTAGATATTTTGGAGGCACGCGCTGCAGCGGGTGAAGCAGGCGGGCGTCTGTGTCCCCAAGGCCGGTATAACATAAAACTATTCTAATCTGTTTTTATGTCCATATGGGCAAGGCGTGAGCCATTTTGACCTATCACAAAGGGCTAATGGCGGATTTGGAATAAAACGTCGCAGCATCACCCGAAAGGCGAAGCATCGATTGCGATAGCAAATTAGTAGACAGCTTTAAGAAGCAAGAATAGTAGTTTTATCGGCCATATAAACTTGTAAGCATGTGTTCACTCACTAAATTAACAAGCATGGTGTCACACGTGCACAAGCAAACATGTACACATATCACTCGATAACCACAGAAACTCGTTGGAAAACCCTGGGGTGAGCAAGCTCGGCAGCAGCAGCGAGCGAATTCACGTTTGTGCTGCCTCGCTTCAACGTGAACTAAGCGGCAAAAAACAGCGCACACGAAGCTATAAGCACTCGCACTATGGCCCTATCGCAGATCGCTTTCAAGATAGGGCCCGCGCGGCTGCGCCATACGCAGCAGCCGCCGCAGTAGAATGACCCCTCTCCTCGGTGCCTTAGCGCGCGATGGGAGACCGTGCGCTTCGTCCTTGCTTTGCTTTCTCGCGCACGTGAGATTGTGCCGCCATCGTCGGCTTACCCTCGTCGGCTCATCCTTACGCTTTCACTCACATATACAGTATACGATATAGCGCGCGGCGATGATGTTATCGCTTCTGGACTTTGTATGGAACATCATGGCGATGCACCAAAAATGCGCCAGGAGTGTCCATACAAAAACAGATTGGAATAGTTTTATATTATACCAGCCCAGGGTTGATTGCGGCTCTCTTGGTCTGTGGTGACATATAGTGACAGAAATTATGTTACAGCTTCGATTGGACCGCATTATTTGAGAACATTTTCCGCTATCGTCATGAGTGTAGGTGCGGAAATATATAGTTTGATCGTTGGTGCAACCGATGTTTCTGGCTTTACAGGAAGCATGCGCCGACCCGCCGCTCGACCCACTCTTCCATATTCTAGTACGCTATAGCTGCGAAGTGCGCTTCCATTACGAACTTTCTGTTAGTTTATTCTGTGTTTCGTCGGAGTTTAGAAGTGCACTGTCCGTATTCCATTGTTTCACCAAAATTCAGATTGGCTTGCTCTAAACTACTTGAAATTGAAATATTATCTGCTCCAAATTGCTCCAAAATGAAACTTAGTCTGCGCCAAGCTGCTCCAAAACGCTATTGTGTATGCTCCAAACTGCTCCAAAACGCATTTTGGCCTGTTCCAGAAATTGCACCAAAATGCTTTGGACAGTCCCACCCCTGGTTCACCTCTCAATTGGCTGCTGCTACACTGAAATATATTCCCTTCAGATTAACATAAATGGCTCTTCACTAGTTTATTAAGCCAAATGTGCCGTGACATAGGTACTGTACTAATCAGCCTCAATTGGTCTCATTGTTGCCCATAGTATTCTTACCATGTTTACTCGATTGTAATGTGCACCTGATTTCCATACCTCGAGAAAATTATAAGTGCAATGCCTTTTATTCTTCACGGTGAGAATAATGGTGATTCATTCTCAGTTGGACATCAACTTGTATCCAGTCTGTTGTGAAATGGACATCACTCGTCATCGCAGTCAGGGACCACCTTATGACTACCAACAGCTCAAAAAATGTCACCTTCAATGACATTTGAGATACGGTGTTTCTAAAATTATTTGCAGACCATGGCAGCCTGACAAACTAGGCAGAATGCTACAGCAGTTCCCACAGCTACATCAGTGTGGATTAGATTGTACTGCAGAAATGTTTAATGCTAATGTTGATAGCTTGCCACTATTGTAGTTTTGGTTTCAAACTCAAATCCAATGTGTATGTTCTATTTCTACATTTTTGGGGGGAATAAAGTGTTTCAGAATTGAGTAAACATAGCATGTTCATTGTTAGCTCAGCCTTTCCAAGGTTCCATCAGTAAAAATATAGTATGAAAAAGGAAATTCCTGTGCAGCTAACATTAGTCTGCATTACTTGGCAACACACCTTTTACTTTATAACAGATTTATTGCTGTGTGGTGACTATTGCTGAACATGCAGAATCTTAAGTTTACAATGGTGGGGTGGTATAGAGGCATGGCATAAAATTGTCTTACTGGTCACCAGCGTTTAGACGTAGCAGTGGCACAACTTGGAATTTATTGCCCCAATTAATTGGCTTGTGTTCTACTAGGCTGGTGTTAATTGCTTCCCCGGTATCATTACCATTTATTTGTAACTGCCATCAGGCTTTCGTCACTGGTAGCATTCCTGCTATGGTATGCAGTTTGTACTGCTTGCATTTGATGACACGTCATTGGATGTACTAGTTATGCTTGATAAACTTAACACAGATGTTGGTGCAAGTTCTTGCTTAATTCACTTCAGAAGTTTTCTTTGAATATGTCCATTCCCCGTTTCAAAATGCTGCAATTCTACCAAGCAGAAAAGGTTTATGAATGGCCCCCCTTTGTGGCTATGGCATTTTGCTGCCAAGCTTGAGGTCGCACTTTGGCTTCCCTGCTGGCGCTGCCTCATTCTGATGGAGGTGGAATGTAAAAACAGTGAAACACCTGTGTGCTGAGCGTTACATGTACCTTACTTGTGATCCAAAATTAGATATAGGATGCCCCCTCTCCAATACTGTCACAGCCTGTGCGTAGTTTTTAGGTGTTAAACATGAGTCAGTCAATCAAAAAAATTGAAAGCTTTGGCTGATTGGGTAGACCCACTGCTGCTGCATGCTTGCTAAAGAGGGGCTCCTTGTGTGTGCAGCTACGAGGAGAGGGGTGACTTGGAAGGTGCGGTCAAGACATACAAGAAGGCAGTGAAAGTGAACCTGAGCAACACGGATGCCCGGGAAGCCCTCATTGCCATGGAAGTCAAGGAACGCAAGAAGGAGGCCGTACGTATTCACATTCTCTCACGGTCATCAACAATGTCTGCAGCAGGAAACTCGCTCACACTTGCATTAGACTGCTGATTAAGATTTAGACGGACACTAAAGAGAACTGCTAAACCAGTATAGACTACAGTCGATCCTGGATATATCGAACTCAGATATATCACATTATTGTCTGTACTAAACATTTGTAAATTTCCCTTGTAAATCCCATGGTGAAGTATAGCGATGTACAATGGAATCTCGGTGATACGAATCTCACGGGGTCACGAAAAATATTCGTATTAGCCGTAATTCGTATCATCGAAACACAATTAGAACTAGCTAAATCAAAGAGTCAGAAGTGAACTCAGTCAGGCACACGTACGTAAAAAGCATTTACAGTACAGACCACTTATAACGTAACCGTTTATAGTGCAGAACTGGCTACAACGCGGCCTTTTTCGACTGCCGTATACCCTCCCATAGAACTCCATGTATACGCATACCGCTTAGAGTGCAGCCGTGTGAGACGAAATACCAGTTATAATGCGGCTTCCGCGGGAAAATCTCGCCGACAAGGACGGTAGCGAGCACGCTTCTCAACGAGGTGTGCTCACCAATGGGAGAGGAGATCAACGAGGGCAATAAAATTATCGCTGCGCGCCGTATGTGCGAATTCGCGGAGAGAAAACGCGACTTCCGTTGCGCGGAAAGCCGTGGGGGTATGGGAGGGGGGCACCAAATGCGTATCTTGCAACCGAGCGCAAGGGTAACTGGTGACGCAATCTCCCACGCGATAGGAGCACAGCGGAAGACGGCGCGGGAGGGAGGGGCGGCAGCTTTTACTCTGCCAACAAATGCGTTCTTGTACTTTGCGCCTGTGTCGGCTGTCGGTGTTGTCGCACGCACCGTATTTTGAAAGCGATCTCCACACGGCTCTGACCTTTAGATGCGCTGTGCTTATGCCGCTCAGTTTCCGTTGAAGTGATAGACAGCGCAAACCTTCGCTCGCTGCGGCGGCTGTGCTTCCCCACCCCACGCCTGCGTGTGGAAAAGCACAAAAGCAACAAAAGCGCCACCGCTTCAAACTCTTCGCGCCCAGTCGCGGCCTCCGCACCAAAAGAGAAAGCGAGAAAGCGCGTGACTGCGCACTGTTCTCTTTCGCGGCCGTTGGTGAGGCAGCGTTTATTCGTATCAACAGACGCGGGTAGAAAATTGATTCGTAACAACCGTTCTCTAGCACGTTGCAAAGTAATGGGGCTCGGCCGGCACCACAGAAAAATTTGTATCAAGATTCCACTGTACTATGCGTGCATCGAACTCCCATTCACCGCCACATTATATATATTGTTTGCTGCGCCACACTGTGTCCCTGCAAGTGCACTCCTCCTAACAGAGATGCAATCACTTGCATTGTTAGAAATATTTAATGCCAACAAATCTGAAACGGCACTGTTTTGGCAGATACTGTTAAACGAGGTTGAATCCAATGGGCAGGGTGCTCTGTTTTGCTCGCTACGGATATATGGATGGTTCGTGCAAACTGCAGTCGTTCATTATCAGCAAGAGCAGATCGCCACTGTACTTCAAGAACGCAAAAGGTCTCCTGGTTTGTTATACATTCCACAAGAAAGCGTGGATAACATGTGATGTTTTGTCTCAGTGGCTCCGGGCATGGGATGCCGAACTGAGATGCTGCGCCGCTGGGTTTGTCTTCTTGTAGATAAAGGCTTTCCGCAAACGGCATTTTAGGATTCCGCAAGCTGCCAGAAATGAATCCGACCCCAACCTCTACTTGGACGGATCTTTATATTGCAGTTTAAAATTAACAAAACCACTGCACGTAGCTGCCTCCGCACTTCACGGAAAGTGCGGTCAATACGGCATATTGTAATGACCACGTGACCAGGCACGTTCACGCACTATTGACAGTGCAAATGCGCATATGGCAGCACAGCCTGTATCCATAGAGGCACGGGGTGTCCATTTCTACCATATCTTGAACAAAAATGCACAACAAGCACGTCGATGCGTGTGCAGTGCACCATGGTCTCGTGTCCAGGCGACGCGGGCTTTTAGGGTTAGCATTGCAAACACCATTCTGCAGCGCGACCCATTTGCAATGTTCATGTGAAAAAAGTTTCGTAAACTTTTGTGCGTTCAAGGTGGCCTTGGAGAAGCAAATCTGTATGTTCCCGCTTTTCACTGTCTCTGGAAATTGTCCGAGACGTGCGGAGATCTCAGATAAGCGTCAGGTAGGCATATTTTACATTTCGAATTATCCATATATCGAACTATATTGCAATCCTTTTCGAGTTGCTAGATCTGGGGTCGACTGTATTAGCATTTAGTATGTACATTTTGCTGCAGGCAAGGCTGAGTGGATTGAGTAGTGCAGCCTTCACACTGCACTACAGTGTTCAGAAATGGCATACTTCTTGTCTGCACAGGAGCCCTTAGTGCCCCAAGATACCCGGTCACTGTCAAGCCAGGCCTCGCTGCTTGCTGAACTTCAAGGCGAGATTAGCAAGCCCACAAAGGACACTCGGGAGAAGCTGCGTCTTCTTCTCAAGGATGAAGTGGAGAAAAAGTGAGTGCTCTTTCAACCACTATGCTATGCTGCAGAAATGCGTAGCAGTAATACTCTCTGATGGACTAGTTGGTTCATATTTGAATTATTAACGTGCTGCGTAAGGTGCACCAGAAAAGAAAAAGAGGACAGGACACTGTGCTTTGTCCTGTCCTCTTTTACTTTTCTTGTACATCTTGCATAGCACGTTAATAATTCCTGCGTATCAAGCGTTATCCATACTGCACCAAACAGTTAAAAATGAGACCAAAAGACAACCTGCAAAAAGAGACCCAATTTTTTTTAATGTGGAAATAGTAAAAAGCAAAACCAAGTGAAAATTTTATCAAAGGGAAAATTTATCAGAAAAAGAAAATTTACACCACATTTTGGCTTTTATATACACGTTTCGGCTCAACACACTGTATCGCAATATAATTCTCAAATAAACTGAGCTCTCCAAATCACCATGCTTTCCGTTCTGTTCAACATGACTCGAAGCGTTCAGTCATTCCACAGGGGATGTTGTTTTGAAATGGATGGCTGGCCACACAACAAAACAAAAATATCCTTGCAACTTTACTTTTCAGCAGGCTTCTTACGCCAACTGGCTTAGTTTACAATAAGCACATAGTAAAACCTCGTTAATTCGTATTTCACGGGACCGAAAGAAATGTCCAAATTAACGGAATGACGAATTATCAGAGTATGCAGAAAACAAGCAAATGCTTGCTTCGTCAACACGCTTTTATTTAGTGAATGAATGAGCAAATCCTGTTGCTATTTTGCACAATAACGGAGCGGAAGCTGAAGTTCTCGTCATCTTGTGATTCATTGGCTGCCGCAGTGGCGATCGAGGCCTCGTGACTGCCTTCGCAGCACGGCCGTGGCGCGCGCCTTGATTTGCGACATGCTTTGCACTATCGCGCGCACATCCTGATTATGTTTTCGCCAGTGAGCTGAGCGCCAACAGATCATCCGTCCATCGCAATGTAATCGGTGCTCTTGATCCTCGACAGCTTTGCACCGAGTCAAAACGAAACAACTGTTTGCCGCAACTGCTGCAGAGAAAACGGAGGCTGCTATTGATGCGATTATAAATGGCGACTTAGTGGTGCTCAAGGCACGCGACCGTCGCACACACAGAGTCGGAACGAAACTACCGTTCGCTGCAACAACTGCGGACAAAACTGTGGTCCCTATCAATTCGATCATGGATCGCGACTACGTAGTTTTTTAAGGGGGGAACCTGGGTCTTGGACTAAAAATTTTGTTGAATCTTTATTCTTTGACGTATAGTGCTGAAAACTTGTACATATATGTAATGTAATGTGCTTATTTCCAATATAAGGTCCGTTTTCGTATATGTCCTTTGGTTTGAAATTTTATGCAAGCTTTCTTTAATTATCTTCCGGAAAGATTTGCCAATTATGTGTTCCTTAGATATCACTAAACAGGGTATTAATGGTTTCTGTACGATTCAAGGAGTGCAACAAAATGAATCTTATTGCTCTGCCTTACCTAGAACAAGAGTTGCGAGACTTCAAAGCTTGAAACTCGAAAAAGTTTTTCTGGTGACTAATTCAATACCTCGTGTTCGTGTTCTAGGTGCGGCAGACCAACAAGGTTGGTTTTGTTGCACTCCTTGAATCATACAGAAGCCACTGATGCCCTATTTAGTGAAATCTAGAAAACACATAATTGGCAAATCTTTCTGGAAGATAATTAAAGGAAACTTGCGTGAAATTTGAACCAAAGGAGATAAATGAAAATTGGCCTTATATTCGTAATAAGCACATAACATTACATATATATAAAAGTTTTCAGCACTATACGTCAAAGAATAAATATTCTACAAAATTTTAGTCCAAGACCCATGTCCCCCCTTAAGCACGTGGCCGACGCGCTAAGCGCTGTTTGCCGCAACCGCTGCTGAAGAAACCGTGGCCGCTGTCATCGCGATCATAGATGGCAACTACGCAATTACCGTATTTACACGAATGTAGGTCGACCCCCCCAAAATTGCATGTCTCAAAAAGAAAGGGGGGGGGGAGAGAAAAACCACGCGAGTGCATTTCACTCAAGAGAAATTTATTGATGGGGTTGCTAAGACTATCGTCACTAGAGTTGACCTCACTGGTACTGCTGCCATCATAGCTGCTGCAGTCGTCGTCATCAAGTGTGAGTCCACACTTCGCGAACGACCGCACCACGACATCGCGCGGTACAGCCGCCCACGCAGAGAAGACCCACCCGCACACAGTAGCCAGGGAGGCCAAATTTCCTCGCGCTGAAGCCGCCACTGCCGCACCACACGTTCACTGACTCCAGACTTGCGTCCCGCTGCGCAGTTGTTAGCTTCCTCAGCATAGAGGATAGCAGCCCGTCTGAACGCTACTGAGAACGAGCGCCGAAAGTTCTTGGCACTCATGACAGGCGCGACGATTCAGCACAACAGAAGTGACAGATGCGCGCGGCCGTCGAAAACAATCGTATCTCAAAGAAAAGCTCTTCCGCCAACTACTAATACCCCTAAACGACGGCTCTTCTGCCAACTACCAATACCCCCCTAACGGCGGCTCTTCCGCCAGCTATCAATACCCCCTAACGGCGACTCTTCCATGATCGATGCTCCCACAGGAGCCGTGCACGCAATCAAAATGTATGCAATACGGTAAATTAATACGCTACGCTTCTACTGTAACCATAAAAACGTAGGTGCAAAGTTGCAACCACGCCATAGCGCCCCTGATTTCTCGTTTCTCTTGCCGTTACTAGCGGTACACGGTTCGGTTTCGATTCTAAGTCGACCCCCCAACTTTGGATTGCCAAATTTGAAAAAATGGGTTGACCTACAATCGTGTAAATACGGTATGAGAGCCCGCGGCCAACGCATTGTTATGCACAGCGGTAAATGCTAGAATAAAGGCTTTAAGGGGGGACGTGGCAATGAAAAATTAGTTTTTTTTAAGGGAATAAATTGATGAAATTTGGCATGCAGGTGTGATTTGTTATGCTGATATAATAACTGAAATCAGTTTTAAGCTATTTATTATAGTTTTTGAGTTACAACATTTGACAACCTCTAATGGTCATCCCAAAATTAATTAAATAATTACACACGAGTTCATAAAGATGTTTACATCAGCATGTCCACAGAGGCCCATTCTGTGCAATAAAGCTATTGGTTTATTTTTTAAATGCCGAATTAAGTAAAAAATGTTTTTTCGAACATTCCTATGGATATTGTCTCACTAACAACTTTTACAAAAAATCCTTTATAAATTTTTTTATGAGGTGCAGATAAAAATGGACAGCTTTGTTGCACTCACCAATGTTTCAGGATATAAGTGCAAAAGACAAAATGATTTTATCTTCATTCGTTGTGAAATGGCACTGGGATGACTGAACGTAACAGCACAAAAAATGAAAGCAGAGAAAACGGAGCTCAAAGTTTTATTTGATGTGAACATCTAAATATTTACTTTGAGCACCTAAAACCCGCCTGGGATGTAGTCCTTTGCATGTGAGGACACATTTTCTTTGCATCTTGATGTAGTTTTTCGCTTCTTTGCCACAGTTTCGTGCACCTTAGTTGCCTTTTTGATGCGCCGTGCATCCTTCATTAGTTAGGATTGGAGCTGAAATTCGCAGCAGAATATTTGACGCGAAAATTTCTGCTCTCATCGGCCGCGTGCCGACGATGTTGCCAACATCGTCGCACGCGGCCACGCCGTCAACATCTTCGCACACGGTCGCGCTGTCACTGTCGCACGTGCTTTCCCGATGAACCACGCGCGCCGGTCGTGCGTCGTCGACAAGGTCGGCGGCATCCGCTTCTAAGAGTAGTTTCCTCCCTCTATTCCATGCCTTTCTTCGTCTTCCGTACGCGTGGGTCGTTTGGAACTTGCTTCCTTTGGGGCTCATGACAGAAAACGTGCGTTAGGCTGCCACGGTCGTCAAGCACGTTGATCGGAATGTGCAGCTCGCTGCTGCGCAAATACGCACGAGAAAAAAAATGTCAGCCATTCAAATCTATAGCAGACAATAAGAGTGTGTCCTGTGCCTCACGTGACTGCTGCGCCCAATCGCGATGCCGCTTTTGACTTTTTTTCGCTCGCGCTTGCTGGTTTTATTTTTCGGTGGAGAAATACGCTACTGCGGCTATCTTGAGATCCGGTCTCTCCTCTTTACGATGATACCAAGATGGCGGCGCTGCGTCAACGTCTCGCCGAGCGATCTGCGGTGCGACAGCCACTTCCAAAGCCCGAATTTTCCGCAATTTTCGATGACAGTACTCTAGGAAAGTGCTATTTTCTCGATTTCTACCGCGTATTTCGTTATAATATTTCACCACGAGGTAGAAGAAGGCCCGAGGATCGCGAAAAAAAAATAAATCGCGAAATCGATAATTTTAACCAATTTGACCACTTCAATTGCCGCGTCCCCCCTTAAAAGCACAAATAGGCACGAGGCATTCCAGTGATTTCCAATGGCTATGGTGATGCGGACTCCGCTGCTTCGTTACAAAACCGCTAGCGTCATTCTTGCTCTTTTGCACGTTTGTGGCATTCCTCGCTCACCAAGCTCCGAAAGTTGTCCGAAATAACTGATGTGCAGCCAAATACATCCTCCGAATTAACGAGAGTGAGTGCATTGAATAATGCATATGCCGGCCGGGACCAGAGGACAAGTCCGAATTATCCGATTTTCCATATTAATGAGGGTCAAATTAGCAAGGTTTTACTTTTGCAATGGAGGAGCTCAAATCGTTCTGAGGGCTGCAGGAAAAATACAACAGTGCCGGACGAGTTTTGCTGCATAATTTGTTTTCTGCAAGCACTTGCTTGATGAGCTCAGCTCATATCTCATATGGAAGATGAGCTCTGAATGTCTTGAAAGTACAATGCTGGTGCACCACCTTTTTTTCTGGCTGCTTCTGTGTGCAAAAAAGTGTTAATTTTATGGAAATGCTTCCACTATAGGCATAAGTCTATTTTTTCATGCAGGCACAAGAAACGGCGCCGCCATCGTAGTTCCTCTTCATCGTCCTGGTCATCAACTTCCTCATCAGGAGCATCATCACGTTCCTCGTCATCCAGCGGTTACAAACGTCACAGTCGCAGGCACCACCGCTCAAGAAGATCTCGCAAGGACCGCAAGGTTTGTGTTGGGGCTCTTCTTCTTGTGTCCAGATTATGTACTGGTCTTCCTCGAGATCCTCTTGTAACACTGTGTTGAGATCCTTTTGTATCCCATTTCCAAGCTCTGGTCATTTTATTTATTTATTTATTTATTTTTATTTACAGAATACCTGCGTCGCCTCGAAGGCATTATCGCAGGGGGGGGGGGGCAGTTAGATAAAGATGTGTTAAATCATTAACAGAAATAAACAACTAAATACACAATGCAAAGTAACATCAAGGTGGAACATACAAGGAGTTAACATTTTCTAGCATATTAGAAAATTTAAACAAAGTTAAGACAGTAATGCATTGTCACAAACACAGGCGCGAAAATAAAGCATCATTATCAGACACGGAAACACATTCTTCCGGCAACAAATTCCAGTCTTTCATCGTATGTGGAAATAATAATTTTTTTTTTTTTTTTTTTTTTACTTGGCGTTGTGCTATCATTTACCTTTACCCTTAGGTTGACCTCGTGTCCCATTTGCTTCCAGCCTAAATACTTGTTGTGTTTATGCCAGTGCAGTTCTGATTGTGGCCATACCACCACTCTTTGTTACTTGCACTTGAAAAGCAAGTTTTGTTCTTGACCAAATATTGCAGTAAAGGTATGTGCAGTAGTTGAAATGAATTTAGTACCTTAAATTCGGGTGCTGTGCCATTGCAGGAAAGCAAAGCTGAGCGGCACCGTGGCTCCAAGAAAAAGCGAAAGTCACGCGATGGCCACCGTGCCAACACCAGCCCTCCCCCTGAAGAAGTTGCTCCAGCCGCCACTGGCAGCACTGCTCCTGGTGGCACAGCTTCAGAAAGCTACTGGAAGGACGAGCCTGCTGTGGTGCTTTCCTCGCCCCCGGCCGAGGCGACAAAGGCTGCTGCGTAAGTTCTACTGCGCTCATTTTCACTTGTAACACCCTTAGCAAATTTTCTGGCCATTTTGAGAGTCTGCCTGTCCTTTGAAATGCTGACCAATGCATTTGTTCTGCTGTCACACAGACTAGCTTGGTAGTAAATTGTGCTGTAAGAATAGATAGTGTGTCCCGTGACAGTGGCCCCTTTCCACTCTTGGTATACTTCATCACTTAATACTGCTGTATTGGGGGACAAAGCTGACTTTTGGGAACTGGCGTTATGCAGTGCGTAGCCCTTCAGAGAGAAAGAGGTACTCTTTTCTGCAGCCCTTTAGGGAGTATGTCTCAGCACCTATGACCCTTGCCATGCTTGCTGCGCATCAGCAAGGATGGCAAAAGCCGAGTCACTACCATTGCTCACTGCAGCGAATCCTTTTGATGAAAAACACGGCACCGAACAGCAGGAAGCTTGGCAGTGAACATCAAAGCAACTAGGCCTAGCGTTGCTGCGGTGTCTACAGTTGGCAGTGAATTTACATGTGAGATCGCTGATTTGAGTCTGCAAGATAATCAAAATGGCGGTGGTGGTTGCTTCGATTAATGTTGTTTTGGACCTGCAGTCAGAGCAGAAAGTTAGGAAAATCTGATGGCAAAGGTTTTGAGCACCTGAAGTTCCAGACAGCCTCTACGGGGTACGTAGCGGTGCCACAAAGGCATCCAAATTATTGGGCATGTCTGAAAAAGTGGTTGCTGACTGTGTTTTGTCCTGCAATGCATGAGAACACTTGGTGCGACTTGTTACTGTTACTACTAGCTTAACATGTAGAATAACTTTTTGTTTGATTGGGCTTTCATAATCAGGCTGAAAGCGGAGCATCGTCGTAGTCATACTATGCATGAACTTGCTTTGTCACCATTCTTGGTCGCCATCTTGCGATGGGCAATGGCGATGACGCTGACTATCCTGGTTCTGACTGTAGGCTGTTGTAAACGGGGTTTCGGTTTAGAAGGCAGCGGCATTTGCCCCTCAAAGGTAGGTGCACACGAGCCTCCACCAGTGCACTCTAGACTGACGTCATGAGCCGGACGGCTGGTGACCCCGCTGACTGAGAACATGGCAGCCTGCACTTCAAACTGAGCCGTGTCATGTCAGCGGGACTACAGTGCAGTTCACATATAACGATATATCGGTTGTAACAATGAGTCGAGCTAAGAGTATCAACTTGTGCATTAGGGCTACGAGAAAAAAAAACCATATACAGTAGAACCCCGCTGATATGTTTTTCACGGGACCATAAAAAAAAAAAGAAACAGTAAGAGCTGGGAAACGCAAGAGCCGCGAACCAGGAAAAATTTAGAAATGGGAGTGAAAAGGAGAAGTGTAATTTAATTAGTAGTCTAAACTGGACGTCTTGATGCCCAAGCTAGTGATGCAACATTCTTGTCACAGAATGAGAGCAGACTTCCAAGCATGTTTACCAAAATTTGTCGGCATTAACCTCGAGTTTAAATTTTCTGATTGTGAATCCTCATTCATTCAAAATCTTCTGTATTAGGTGTTCGCACACCCCTACTTGGTATTGTTGTGAAGATACTATAGGATGTGAAAATCATTCTTGGTGAAAATGGCTGTTCATTATTCTTCGGTGTGGTGCAATGTTGGATTCATATAGGATTTGGTCTCAAACTCCGCTATTTGCGCTCTGCCATTCTGTAATGTTTCAAGTCTTTCAATTGAGTCTTTTATGTGCAGGCAACGCAGCTCCCTGTCGCCGTTGTCAAAGAAACTGGCGCACCTCTACGAGGACGAAGACGAGGTGGAGATAATGAAGGGAGCCGCGTCGATGACCACAACGAGCTGTCGCCCAAGGTGACCTTCCTGATGAAGTCTAACCAGGAGATACAGGCGCCGCGCCTGTTCAACGTCGACGCCAAGTCGGCCGCTGCGAGCACGGCATACTACGAGCGTAAGGACCGCTCATCAGAGTCGGCGAGAGCCCCGTCAGCCGAGCCTGCGCAGTCGGCGCCGCGCATCGAGTCTGTGGTGAAGCGCACCGAGCCGCAGCCGGCACCCGAGCGCAAGGGGATCGAGTTCAAGTGGAAGGCCGTGAAGAAGCCGCTGACACACGCGGGCGACAGCCACGAAGAAGGCTCGGTGAGCTCGGTCGAGCACCGTGAGGACGCGCCACAGCAGCAGCCGTCACGGGGCGCCGACGACAAGACGGCGGCGTCCAGCCACGAGGAAGGCTCCATTCACTCGGACTCGGAGCCGGCCAAGCGCAAGAAGGACCGCTCGAGCAGCCGCGAGAGCAGCCCCAAGGACGACGACGACGAGGGCCACGGCAAGGGCAAGCGCAAGCTGCGCCGCCGCTCGCGCGCAGACTCCGAGAGCTACTCGTCCTCGGGCCGGTCCAAGTCGCCCGTTCGGAGGCGCCGCAGCAGCCGGCGCAGCGCCGACCACTCGGACGACTACTCGACCGATCGATCGAGCGTGGCGTCCCGGGGCCGCCGCCGCCGTAGCAGCCGTGGCGGCCGTAGCTCGGACAGCTCACGCGACGACTCGCGCCGCCGCCGGTACTCGTCAGAGGACTCGCGCGACGGCCGCCGCCGCAGCCGCAGTTACAGCTCGGACACAGACGGCTCGCACCGCCGCCACTCGCCCATGCGGCGCGGAGGTTACCGGCCCTACTACTACAACAACAACCGGGGCGGATACTACAAGGGCAACTTCAACAACCGCCGCTACAACAACTACCGCGGCGGCTACCAGAACAACCGATACTTCCGGGGCGGCCGTGGAGGGCGCCGTCCGTTCCGGCCCTACTACAACAACCGGACATCGCCGCGCTCCTACTACAACAGCGGAGGCGGCAGCTACCAGCGCAGCAGCTACAGCCGCGACCGGCGCTCGGACTCCGAGACGCCGCAGGATCGATCCTTCTGCCCGCCGTGGAAGCGCCGCAACCCCATCGTGAGTCGCGCGCCCGACGCCGAGGAGTTGAAGAAGCTGCGGGAGGCGGCGGCGCAGCGTGCCCAGGAGAAGCAGGAACTGGCGGCGGCCGAGGGCGGCGCCAGCACCAGCACGCAGCGCATCAACAAGGCGACCATCATCCGCAACTGGCTGGACGACGGCGACTCGCGGTCCCCGCCGCGGAGCCCGCCGCCGTCGCGCAAGAAGGACGATGCCCCGCCGCTGCCGCCGCCGCTGCCAACGGACGCCCCGCCGCTACCGGAGGGCGACTGAGGAGCTTTCATTATCCATCTTGTCATCTTTCATTCGCCCTGTGGAATGCCCAAGCACCGTGTGTCATGCTCTTGCGTGCTCTGGCTGCGTCGAGAAAATGAAATTCATCAGGCATTCCCATTGAAGCAAGAAGGGGAGGGGGAGACGGTAGCTGGGCCGAGGAAAAAAAAATAAACATTGTGCTATGTTTGGTTAGCTACAGCCAGCTCCATTATTGCTCCTGACTAGAAAAAAAACCAGAGAGCAACTCATTTTTACTTTTGTTCTCCCGTTCCTGCACGCAAATTGTATTGGAGACACCGTTTTTTTTTTTTTTTTTTCCTTGCTTTGTCCTTGTACATAGAACAATAAAATGTTTACGTGCAAACATTTGTGCGATGTGTGGAACATTTTCGGGTAAAGCGTATGCGTAACGCTACATCCGCCTTTCGCAGTCGATGCCGCAATCTTCTTGATTACATTTATAACGGTCACCTCACTTTCAAGAAAGCTGTAGGCAAAACGACGAAGTCAAAACGTGTTTTCGGGCTTCATCGGTACGCAAGAAAGGTGGCGCGACAAATGTGGACGTGTGTTCGCGCGAGAGCTTTGCGGCGTATGAAACTTAAAGGGGCTCTGAAACATTTTGAACTAATAGAATAGCATCACTATTAAAGGACGTTGTCTCTGGGAATCTCGTGCCGTAAATATTTTTTCTAATCCTACAACTATTCGCACCTATACACGGCTTTCTGCCAGTCGCTGGAAGCTGCACAGCGGAGGAACGAAGAGTGCTTTGCTGAAGTCTCGCGGCGGTGAAAGGGCTTGTCGCGGTAGACTACGCTGCGCACATGGCTACGCAGCACGCTGATACGTAGCGGCTACGCGCAGAACGGCAGCGCGAAGATGAAATGACCTATCTTTTTGAGATCGCATACATGTATCCTTTAATATAGAGTTTTAGTATTGCGGGAAATGCTTGCGTTACGCACGCTAAATCTTTGCAAGACAACGATGCGCCGCTAAGCGCAAAACTTCGCCGCGCCTTCTAGCTGCGAGTAGTTAAAGCAGCAAACCGAGCAGCTCGTCAACCAAACTAGCTGTTTGGATCCACTCCAAGCCTTGAAAAGAGCCTGCATGATCAAGCGCTCGGGCACGGAAATTAATCTAACTTTGAGACGTATTGGACGCTGTTAGTAAGTTGAAAACAATTGAAGCACGTAAGCAATTAAAAAAATAAATTGAGTAAATAATTTTAAGATTTCTTGCCTCGGTCTGATGAGTGTTAACAGGCAGAGTTACGCTTTCGCTGTGCATGTGGAGTATGCTTATAATTAACCTAGAATCGAAAGCGAAAACAACGCTGTCTTATCGTCCGTTGGCCGTTACCGAAGCAAGAATACCCGAATCGAAAACCAGCAGCACAATTTATTTGTAAATTGGCGAGTCCTACAATTCAGCAGGACGAGACGATTTCTGCGTAATAGCGTTCTGAGCATGCGCAGTCTGTTCCCGCTATATTAGACAGGTTTAGTTTAGCGTACGCTATACCATTGCGTACGCTATACGACCCATAGCATATAGCGTACGCACGCTGTTTCTCAGATTTAGCGTTACCGTCTTTGCGTGGCTTGCGTAGTTTACGTAAAACATGGCGGTGGTCCCCGCTGCCCACTTCGAATTGAATCTCGCGTGGCTTTTGTAGAATTCGCTTCGTTCGTTGTAAATGACTGCGTAAACGGCTTACGCTTAGTCTCGGGCCGCGTCGACGACAGTGTATTATGGATAACCTTGTGGAGTTTTCGAGATCGCTTCTCGTTTCAAACGACGGATGAGGCTGAATTGCCGCGCGACTGGCCGCTCGAGGCATTTTGCGTGTGAGTGAGTGAAATAACTTTATTGAGGTCCAGAGAAGACGCAGGGGACACCCCGCGCCACCCGGCTAGTCCCACGTAGGGACCGGCAAGCCGAGCTTGACGGCGTGTATTCGCGTGTATTCGCGGGCTTCTTTCACGCTCGGAAAAACACTTTTATGTAGCACGTATTGAGCAACAGAAAGCTGTATCGGGAGTTTTTCATGTTGCTCTACAACTTTCTCACTGACACTTTGATAATTAGGGCAGTACTTCTCGAGTTAGATAATTAATTACAATTACCTAATTAAATCTCCGTAACGAAAATAATTACTGGTGGCTACAACACTTTACTGGAAACAATACGCACTAGGTTTGCTTCGTGTAACGCCGTTCCTCTTTTTTTTTTAAATCGTGCTGCGTGAAAGCTGGGACACCCTGTATATAGGAGGCTATGGCACACATGGAGGAAAGAAAAAGACCCGTTCCCATCGCATCGTTCGCATACGGCAAGTAGGCTTCATTCACTGCAACACTGAACCCGACGCGCGCAGGTTTGGTAGAAATGCTGGAAAAGGGGTTTGTGGTTGGAGTTTCCCGGTAGCAGAATTAGGTTTTCTCGTACATTCAAATTACAATCCGACGCCGAATGGTAAAGTACTTCACCATTTTCTGACGGATTTCACTGTGAGAAATTCAATTTTTGTTCAGAAAACCTTGCACCGCGTGGAGGGCCTGCGTGGTCTGTCTGTCTGAAAAACTTTATTTAAATTACACGGAGGAAGCTTGAGGTGGCCCTGAGTGGGCCACCTCTCACACCACTAGGTGGGCTTCTCATTACAGGAGCCATTGGCGACCGCCGCGGCTTGTGTTCGGTCGACCAGGCCTTCTGGCTGGCCAGGTCGGATGCCAGTGCTCCGGGTGTGGTTTGGTTTTGGGGTGATGTTCGGGGTTGATTGGCATGCTCACATCATGTAGAAGATGTCCGAAAACTTATCCGCAGCAGTGCGGGCATTTTCCTGTACAGGCAGGATCAAAGTGTTAAATTTTAAAACTGCCGGGCACAGCAGTGTTTGCGTGTAAAGGCGGAGGAGTGTACGTTCCTCTGCCTTTGTAAGGCCCTTACAGGGATTAGGATAAATTGCGTGGCCGAATTGGTATAGTTGAGTAATTTCTCGAAAAGTGAGGGCCGGATTGGGTTCGGGATCCATTTGTGAAGGGTATGAAGGCGTTGCCCGGAGATTGAGCGCGAGGGCAGCGGCGTCTGCCGTTTCGTTGCCTTCGAGGCCCATATGAGCAGCGGTCGATGAGATTGGATGATTTACTCCGCCACCCGTGATCACACGCCGGTTGCTGACGCCTGATTTTCTGCGACACGGGGCCCTAAACGCTATCGCGTTAATATAGGAGGGAGCATTACGTCACAAAGTTGGAGTTTCCCAGTAGCAGAATTAGAATAAGCTGCAGCGAGGCACCCGAGGACCAGGAGTGGGCCGTCCAGCGGGCCAGGGCCATTGCCGAGGATCTCGAAAGATTTTTCTCCGGCGATGGACCCCTGGCAGCCCAGCCCCGGGCACCAACAGCCTTAACCGCTGGACAAATAAAGTTTATTCCTATCCTATCCATTACGTCACACAGCAGTCTTGGCAAGAGAACGCTCCGTGTAGCCAGCAGTGGTGGCTCAACACGTGACCTCTTGCGTCGAGATCACGGAGAATCGAGATTTGCTTAGACGTTCGGTTACCGGTAGTTTTTATTCGGTGCGCTCTCGGCCGGCAGCTGCTCACATGGAGGAAGGTAAAAGATCATTTTTCTTGTTTTGTTCCCCTCCCCCTTGATTTTGTTTATTTGAAAAGATTCAAATGGTTTCGAATGAGTATCGAAAGAAAAATCAACCGGGAGTACTAAAACCTACCGCGCGCTCTGACGGCTCCTCCGTGTTTTGACGTTTTCAACACGTGTTGGGCCACCACACTCGGCTTCAATCACGTTGCGGTATGCTCCCTCCCATGTAGGAAATAAAATAAACAGGAGAGGCCCTGACGTCACGTTTTTGAAGCTGGAAGTGCAGCCATGTTGGTGTGCCATCTTCCTTTGTGCCTCCAATCACGGGTTCTGCAGCTCGCCGGAGCTGATGGGCGCGAACTTTGAACTTGCATTGTTACGAGCCGCCGGAAGTTTGTGCTGCCGACGCGCGTAAAAACAAAGCCTACGAAACTTCTGTAGCAGTTTTGGTGAAGCAGACCAGTTACTGGTGATCAACGCGAGTAAGAACGTAGCCATCGCGAGAATTGAATTCACGTTGAAGGGGGAGCCATGGGTGCCGCCATGTTGGACAACGCTATTTCTTAGCGTGCGTAAACATCAGATATCTGTGCTCGAGCCGCGTTTCGACGCGTACGATCTGTCCTGCACTATCTGTGCATGCATGAGGCGCGTGGGCGCGAGCTGTCGCGCGCCGGCACGCGTACGTGTAGTTCGGCCTTAAAGATTACTGTTACGCAAGCTGCCGCGGTGCAAGTGTGCCACGTTTGTGAAACGTTAAGGCCTGATTGCACACATGGCACACTTTTTGTCACGATTAAGATACGTTTATGAATAATTGTGGCAACTGGTCTATCGGAGCGCATGACAGAACTCGCCGAGATCGCCGCACCTACTGATAGTGGGCCAGTGCAGTCAGCGCCTTCGCAGAGGGAGGGGCCGTATGGGAACCCTGGCATGATGAGCGGCGTCGGAGCCAGCGGTGGAAGACGAACGCGCGGGCAGTGGCACGAGCACGTCCCTGTGACCACGTGACGTGTGCAGTCAGGCACGCACTAGGCACACCCTTAGTAAGCCAGAACCGTGGAGCAGCCGCGGCTTCAGGGAAGCGTGCTCGTCTCGCACCCCGGAGGCCTGGTCGATTCCCACCCAGACCGAAATGTTTCAAATGTTCTTTTCAAAGCCACTATAATTTCCATTGTTTACAGGAACCTCCCTCAGAAATGTGACGTCAATCCGAACATTTGATGAGGTTGTTTTACTCTTTGCGGCGTCAGCCATTTTTCATCACGGCGCAGTTTCGCCAAGGTCACCGCCAACATAGACACCTAAGGTTTTCGCCTTAAAGGGACACTAAAGACAAACAGGAAGTTCAGCTGGAATAAAAGAGGGACCGGACCTTCAGGAATGCGTGCAGTTTTTGTTGGGTGCAAAAATAGGAGTTATTAGCGGAGAAATTCGTAAACAAAGACCAAGTATCTCTTCCTCAATTTTTCTCACCCCAGATTCGGCGCTGAAGCAGTGTCGTCACGGATTTAATTGCTCTCAGCGAATAAGAGGGCGCCACGATACGTCACCGCTTGCGTGAACGGCCGAAACGCTCGCTTCATCATAAGCTGCATGGCCGCTGCGTTTGCGTTCGCTACAACTTTTGCTAAGGTGTTCTGTTGCCGCGATGGATACCGTTGCTGACGCAGAACAATGCAACGAAGAGCTCGTCAGGAAGCGGGACTGCATTTGAGCGGCTTCAGTGAAACGGAGCACGAAATGATCCTCCGTGCTCGCGCAGTAGGTGTTTCCGCGTACGATGGCGGTGAGCAGCCGGCCGCGCCGACGGAAAGCCAAGCCTCGTTTTCGTCGACGGAAGGCGAGGCGGCCGGTCCGCCAGGCGACGATGTTCCCGACAGAACAAGCGTAGAAAGTTGCGCGCGTACTCGGTATGATTTTTTCGTGTCCATTTTTAACGACATTAAGCACTCACCGAGCCGCCAATTTGCTGCATGCTGCAGGGGCATCAGTAGGGGATTTGATAAAGGCGACATTGATGGGACAGCTGCTCGAGAAAGAACTGGCCTCGAAGATACTGGGGCACGCGAAGATACTTTCCGAGGGCGGGATTGTATACCTAATCCGTGGGCGAGAAATGCAGAGAGCACACTATCGGTTTTTCTGGCTCTTTTGCCGTTTTATCATCGGCAGATCACTGAGCCACCATTGCGAACGCCGGAGCTCATCGCGCGGCACCACATGAAAGGACACAGTTGGGTCAACACTGCCGCTGTCCCTGAGCAAGCGCCTTGCGCTGTTTATACAGCCCTCAACACTACACACACGAGGCATTTTTCTGGCTGTTTCCCGCGAAGTCAACGTTTTTCGATCCACGCAACACGCAACCAAACCACAGAACACCCATACAAACGCTGTAGAGCGGAACAGGCGCGCGCGATGATGCATGGAGCAAAAACGAAACAACGAAACTATCACGACCGCATGTAGCGCCACGCCATTTTTTCTTATTACTTATTTAATTTTGCGCTAAACTTGTACGTCCTCGCTTGAAACGGCTTAAAAAGTTGGCAAATGTTGTTTATGTACGCTTAAGGTGTATTTCATTTTGCGTTTTATTAACAGCGATAAATCGCTCTCGACCAATCGCGGCTTGGTTGCGTTTGTGATCTCCGACGTCACGAACGTGTAGTGCGGGAAATTCGAAGGGGCGTCAGCGCCTATCCTTCAGTTTTTCGCCATTTTCTCGCTTATTAAACCTCTGTTCGCAGTAAGAATGGTATTTCTGTGATCGTGATAGGATAATCTACCATTAAAGCTGAACTTCCGGTTTCTCTTTAGTGTCCCTTTAACACCCAGTCTAGCAATTGATTTCATTGTTGTTGCGGCACCGCTATGGGCGGCGGCGTGCTGTCAAAAAAAAAAAAAGTCTTCAGCAGAAAGACGAGAAAGAAGCGAAACGGCGCGTTGCGCGAAATTCGCACGGAACGGTTGCAGCGCGCAACGGTTGGCTTCGGCTGCGGTTGAACGTTTTCTGGCAACTCCGTGCAGTTGCAGAGTGTAGCTCAAATTCCGTTCCAATTCAGCTCATATCCAGCGGTTAATGTTGCTCGAGTTCTGTTAAAATCCTGCGCATGTGAAGGTTAAATCCAGCGCTAATGCAGCTCCACCAGGCGCTGGCTCCACTAACGTGAAACCTAGGGAAGTGCGAAGCAGTGATGCGCCGGTGCCGAAGTAGCGCTGGAGGGCGGAGCAATCGAGCGCTTGTTAGCGGATGGATGGATGGATGGATGGATGAGGCTGAACCCTTTAAATCGGGCGGTGACATACGCCACCTAGCCATGACTATTAAGATAATTTGTACTTTGTGGTGGGTGAAATTTCACCCCTGCCTTAATTTTATCCACCAATCAGATAACCTCTGTTTGGTTATTTCTACCCGCTTAAAGTCTATTTTGCCTTCACTGTCCCTAAACCCCAATGCTTTGAAAAAATCAGCCCCGTTGCCTTGCACTATAGGGTTAAGCCCTTTACAGAAAAGTATGAGGTGTTCAGCCGTTTCCTCTTCTTCTCCACACGCACAGCACAACGTGTCTATACCTTGGTACTTGACTCGGTACATCTTAGTCCGCAATACTCCCGTCCTGGCTTCAAACAACAAAGAGCTTCCCCTAGAATTATCGTAGATATTTTCTTTGGCAATTTCTTGCTTGAAAGTTCGGTATGTGCTCAGTGCTGATTTCGTCTGCATCCCTGTTTTCCACAGACCCCTCTCTGTTTCCTTAACCTTTTTCTTAACCGCTGTTTCCTGGTTTGCACCCCTCCTGCAGTCCAAATATTTGATTGACAGTTTTCTGGTCAGCTTCCTCCATTTTGTATCAACATTCCTCATGTACAAATAACTGAAAACTCTCCTTGCCCACCGCTTTTCTGCCATCTCTCTCAATCGCTCCTCAAATTCTATCTTGCTGCTGGCTTCCCTGCCCTCGAATGACGTCCATCCCATGTCACCCTGTACCCCCTGATTTGGTGTATTTCCGTGTGCTCCCAGAGCCAGTCTACCTACCCCTCGCTGCTTAACTTCCAACCTTGCTCGAACCTCTGATCTCATGCACAGGACCGCATTGCCGAAAGTCAAACTAGGGACCATCACCCCTTTCCAAATCCCTCTCACCACTTCGTACCTATTGTAATTCCACAGTGCCCTATTTTTCATCACAGCTGCATTTCTGCTACCTTTAGCCGTCACATATTTTTCATGTTCCGTTAGGTACTCAGCCCCATTGTTTATCCACACTCCAAGATATTTGTACTTATCCACCACCTCCAGCGTAACCTCCTGTATCCTATGCTCGCTGCCCTGATTATCATTAAAAGTCATGACTGCCGATTTTTCTTTACTAAACTTCAAACCTAAGCTATCTCCCTCTTTACCACAGATGTCCATTAATCTCTGCAAGTCTTCCTTGCTGTCAGCCATAAGTACAATGTCATCTGCATACATCAGTCCTGGTAATGACTGTTTAATCCATTCTCCCTGCTTGGAATAGGAAAGGTTGAAGCCAAGTCCGCTCCTCTCTAATTTTTTCTCTAATCCTTGTAAATACAGCATGAACAACAGAGGTGACAGAGGGCACCCCTGCCTAAGCCCCTGCTGTATCTCTATAGGCCCAGATACCTTGTTTTCCCATTTTATAAGCACCCTGTTACTTTTATAGATATCTTTTAAAAGATTTCTTACTCCATCTTCCACCTCTAGAGTGCCCAGTATGTCCCACAAATCCTTTTGGATTACACTGTCATAGGCTCCCTTGATATCCAGAAAGGCAAGCCATAGGGGCCTGTGTTCCTTTTCTGCTATTTCAATACACTGTGTCAATGAGAACAGATTATCTTCTAACCTTCTTTGTTTTCGGAACCCATTTTGTAGTTCCCCCAGCACCTCCTCGCTCTCCACCCACGCCTGCAGTCTGTCCTTTATGATCTGCATCACCACCCTGTAAACCACTGACGTCACTGTTATGGGACGGTAGTTGTTTATGTCGGCTTTGTCCCCCTTTCCCTTATATATCATGCTCATCCTGCTCAGTCTCCACCCGTCAGGGGCTTTACCGTCCATTATCATTTTGCTCACTGCCTCTCTTAATGCTTTCTTAGATTTTGGGCCCAATGTCTTTATCAACATAATTGGGATGCCATCAGGACCTGTCGACGTGCTACTAGGAACCCTCTTCTCTGCCCTTTCCCACTCGCTTTGTGCCAGTGGAGCCACTGCACTGACTAGTCCATCCTCACCTGATTGAGCACATGCTATGTTTCGTTCTTTAAATTTTTCTGTCATCATTGTTCTTATATGCTCCATTGCCTCATCTCCCTCTAGTCGAACACCTTGAGCTGTAACTATAAACCTTGTGGGGTCGTGGCGCTTGTGGGGTCGTGGCGCCCTCTCTTGCGCTGCGCTGGTACCAGTCTGGCGTTTCGGAACCGATTTTAACGAGTTTCTGCTAATTATTGCGCTTAATGCTTGATTATTCCTATCTTTTAAATTATTCGAAATCATGTTAGTTTATTTTGAACCGGTTTTGATCAATTCTGCACTTGTTTTGGCCCTGTTTTGAGCACATGTGCGGAGCGTGACCACGACGGACGCCGACAGCCCGGGCCCCTAAAGTGCTTCGCACTTAAAATTCAGAGTCCTTCCCCTGTCGAGGAAATGGGGGTAAGTGAAGCTTGTGGCAAGACGACGCTGTGGCAGGCGTTCCGCTTCGTTTGCCCTAAACTCAGGGTCGGCGGCTCTTCGCTGACGTTTAGCCTCAACATCGTGCTCCCGCAACTCGGGATCCACGGCTCTTCGCTGACGTCTCGCCTGGGCTTCGGAAGCCCTCACGCTAGAATCGGCACATCGACGACGAGCCCTTTCCCGAGCGAGTTCGCGGCGCCGTTGCTCAAACGCAGCCTGCTCCTCGGCGGAACGCACCACGCGTGGCCTTCCCATCCGGACGCGAAACTGATCTGAGGCGAGGAAAGCCCGGTGGAGCGCGCCCCAACCTCCTTCAATTCCCTCCTCGCGACGCACCAAACGACCCTGATTGGTCGCGCGCGTCACGTGATCCGGCGCAGCTTTCCCCGCACCTGCTCTTTCCTTTAATTTTTCTTTTCTTCTTTCTTTCTTTCCTTTATTTCTTGTTCCTGGCTCATACCCGCAAATATGTGGGTATGCGGCGCACGCGACTTCTTGCGTGACTACGCCGCCACCGAAATCTGTAACGCAATACAAGCTTCGCTTGAATAACAATACTCGCAGGGCCGGGATGGCGAGGCAATTTTATTTAATTCCCTGTTTCATGCAGTGCAGTAATAGTGCTCACACGTTCACAGCAGCATCTACGACATATCGGCAACGTTTCCTTACAATGTTAAAAAGGTGTTTCAATATTTGGTGAAGTCGACTAAATAACTAATGATGTAATTATGTGAAATAAAAAATAGTCTGACTTGCTCCAAGCGACGGCAAAAAACATTGGTTCTATCCAACAACACATGACAATTGAATATTTTTAACTTTGGACGCAAGTTACGTGGGACACACATCAGTGTATACTCTGAACAAACATGTGGCAGAAAACGTTCAAGAAATTATTTCTTTTATTTATACGTTTACCTCAAAGGTACCAGAGTTTGGAACATTGCGTTCAGAGAATACAAATGGTACACGGCACAGAAAACTTCTTAACCTAGCTGGTAAATTGGCAATTTTACACAAATTTAGCACTATAAACGCGGAAATATTCTTGCAGAGAAGCAATTGGCATAGGTACACAAACTTAGCGTTATGAACAACGGAAACAGCCTTTCAGAGACAAGTATTTTCGCTGAAAAAAAACAAAAAAAAACTGCGGAGAATGCATACATATGCATGCACTATATATATATATATATATATATATATATATATATATATATATATATATTGTGGGGATGCGCGACTCTCACGCGTCCCTTGATGTTGTTTTCCCCGCATGTCTCCTGTAGTCCGGCTTCTCCGCGTGGCTAAGCCCGGCAGCGGTCGTGGTGGTTGCGGCGCATTGCGGGAGATGGCGCGAGTGTCGCGATGCTAGCGCCGCCGAACGGCGGGGTGACTTGGGAGAGCAAGGTCGAGGGCGCCTCCTCTTTGGGTTGGGATCGGTGAGCGACGCGGTCGTCCCGCGCGTGCGCCGATCCACGCTTCGCGAGACGTCTCGCGTGGCTCGGAGCGGGGCACCCGTACGGACGAACACGGATCGTTCGAACGCGCCACCGTTCGCGTGACTGTACACGTGAACGACTAGGCGATGGTGTCATAGCATGGGGCGAACGTATTCGCTCGCTATTGGGTCGCGGTGAGTCGGACTTCCTTGATTTGTCGCGCGCCCATGTGAATGTTCTATATTGGTAGTAATTCGGCTAGTGTGCATTAGTGTATGAAAGGTGCAATAAATGCCCTTTTGATTGTTTGCACTACTGTGTTGTCGTTCCTTTGTCCCAAGAGCACATGTGAGACCCCACAATATATATATATATATATATATATATATATATATATATATTTATATATACTGTATATATATATATAGTCACGAGCCTTCAGAAGTACTCTTGGGTTTTAATAAGTAGTAGTGGTTTATTCAGTAAAATGAGGCTTATTTCTGCTGCCCAATAGGGAACACGGCGCAGCGTCAGGGGAAGTGGGAGATAAAGATGTGAGGAAGGGAAGAGAAGGAGATGTAGCAGTAGTCTCATCCGATCATGGAGGAGACCGGTGGTGAAGGCGATGGCCTGCTGGGGGCGAACGGTTAGCGATGGACGGTGATCCCGTTCGACTCCACAAACTCCAAGAGGCTATGGAGAGCTCGGAGGTGGGGAGGCGACGGGAACAGGAGGTCGCTGGTTGTCGCAGCAGGTAGACCCTGTTGCCTGTAGGCAGCGATGACCCTTGAGCGCTCCTGTGCCAGCGCTGGGCAAGCACAGCGAAGGTGGTCGAGGGTCTCGGGGTCGCCGCAACGTTCACAGGCCGGTGAGCTGGAGCGGTTTTAATAAACCGCAGAGCAGCTGGCTCCTGGAAAACGCGTCCGTCGGGGCTGGCTCTCGAGCAGGGAAGAAACGCGCGGTCTTCTTTGTTCTTTTGGGCTCGACTCACTCTTGCCGTCGACCTAATACCTACAGGTGGCAATATTGTTACGGGGAGATTTACAGAAAAGGGGGTTTATTCACACTATGTACAAGAAGACTAAATGTTGGGGAACAACAACAAAGATGGCGAACCACAGTTTCACGTCTTCCTCGTCTCTTCGGCTCTATGCTTCAGCATCTTCTTTGTCTGCCGGACAACTGGCTCATTACACTACCCTCCGGCGGCGAAAGCACCGACTCGGTGCAGGTGAACGAAGGATACATGAAAAAACAAAAAACAAAAAAAAACTAGCACACAAAGTATTAAGGGGTGTCCGGGGCACGATAGGGCTTGAGACGGACAACGTGTACAATGTCCTTGCGGAGAGGAGCTGAGGATGACGAAGGCAGCAATGGAGCGATTTCATAAGTGACATCAGTCACTTGGCGGCACACGCGATATGGACCGGTGTACTGGAAGAGCAGTTTTTCGGATAAGCCAACGCGTCGTGCTGGCGACCACAGGAGAACGAGCGATCCAGGGACAAAGTGGGTGGTCCTGTGGTGGCTGTTGTAGCGAGACTGCTGGAGGAGTTGGGACTCAGAAAATCGAGTGCGAGCAACTTGACGTGCATAGTCGGCACGTGCAATGGTCTCTTGAGCATATTCAGTGGGAGGGCACCCAGAAGAAGGCACCAGGGTGTCCATAGGCAATGTAGGGTTGCGACCGTATAAGAGGAAGAACGGCGAAAAGCCAGCGGTCTCATGCCTGGAAGTGTTGTACGCGAATGTCACAAACGGCAGTGCAACGTCCCAGTCGTGGTGGTCTGCAGACACATACATGGCCAACATGTCAGTAAGGGTGCGGTTCAGGCGTTCTGTCAAGCCATTCGTCTGAGGATGGTAGGCTGTAGTCAGTTTATGTTGCGTCGCGCAGGATCTTAGAATGTCATCGATCACCCTGGACAGGAACTGTCTCCCACGGTCAGTAAGCAGTTGCCGAGGAGCTCCGTGCTGGAGTATGGCGTTATGCAGCAAGAAGTCTGCAACGTCGGTGGCACAGCTAGTGGGAAGTGCACGCGTAATGGCAAACCGCGTCGCATAATCTGTGGCAACAGCGATCCACTTGTTCCCAGAGGTGGATAGGGGAAACGGACCAAGTAAATCGAGACCGACGCGGTGAAAAGGCTCGTAAGGAATGTCCAGAGGCTGAAGATGTCCTGCAGGCGGCAGAGTCAACTTTTTTCGGCGCTGACAAAGGTCGCATGAGCCCACGTAACGGCGCACTGAGCGGGTCATCCCAGGCCAATAGAAACGGCGGCGCGCGCGGTCGTATGTGCGTGACACGCCAAGATGTCCCGCCGTTGGTGCGTCGTGGAGCTGCTCCAGGACAGTGGAACGGAGGTGAGCCGGGATGACTAACAACAGGTCAGGACCGTCAGGGAGTAAACTGCGACGATATAACGTGTCGTTTTGGAGTACAAAGAGGCGGAGGGAAGGATCAGGAGCGTGGGAGTGCAATTTGTCGATGATCTTGCGTAGAGACTCGTCAAGGCGTTGTTCGGCAGCAATGTTGAAGAGTTGAGAGATGGAAAGAACACACGGGCTGGAGTCGCTCAGGGCAGCGTCTGGTGGATCTACTGGGTATCTGGAGAGGCAGTCGGCATCCTGGTGCAGGCGGCCAGACTTGTAAACGACGGTATACGAGTATTCTTGAAGTCGCAGTGCCCATCGACCAAGGCGACCAGTGGGATCTTTGAGAGAGGACAGCCAGCATAGAGCATGGTGGTCAGTAATAACGGTGAAGGGTCGGCCGTAGAGGTAAGGGCGAAACTTGGCGATGGCCCAAACTAGAGCGAGACACTCTCGCTCTGTGATAGAATAGTTTTGCTCAGCCGAGGAAAGAAGGCGACTGGCATAAGCAATAACGCAGTCCTGACCATGCTGACGTTGGGCTAGAACTGCGCCGATTCCATGGCCACTGGCGTCGGTACGGACTTCTGTGGGCGCAGATTCGTCGAAGTGAGCCAACACTGGTGGTGATGTCAGTAGTCCTATCAGCTGTGAGAAGGCGGACGCTTGTGCAGGACCCCAAGAAAAGGTCGCGTCTTTCTTAAGCAGGCCGGTGAGGGGCCGTGCTAGTGCTGCAAAATCTTTCACAAACCGCCGAAAATAAGAACACAGGCCGAAAAAGGAACGGACGTCCTGAGTAGAGCGAGGTGTCGGAAAGTTGGCAACGGCGCTAACTTTGGCAGGGTCAGGCCGTATACCTGTAGCATCGACAAGATGGCCAAGTACCGTGATCTCGCGGCGACCGAAGCGGCATTTGGCAGAGTTAAGTTGAAGGCCTGCATTGCGAAGGATGCGCAGAATAGCCGAGAGTCTACTTAGATGACTGGAGAACGTAGGCGAGAAAATAACTACGTCATCGAGATAGCACAGGCAAGTAGACCACTTGAAACCACGAAGAAGGGAGTCCATCATTCTTTCGAATGTTGCGGGGGCATTGCACAAGCCAAATGGCATAACTTTGAACTGGTAGAGCCCATCGGGTGTTATAAAGGCGGTCTTCTCCCTGTCTTTTTCGTCAACGGCGATTTGCCAATAGCCGGACCGAAGGTCTATAGAAGAAAAGTACTGTGCGCCATGCAAAGAGTCGAGGGCGTCGTCAATTCGCGGCAGAGGGTACACGTCCTTTTTAGTAATCTTGTTTAGGTGGCGATAGTCGACGCAGAACCGCCAGGTGTTGTCTTTTTTCCTGACAAGCACCACAGGGGACGCCCAAGGACTCGTAGATGGTTCGATGATGTCCTTTGTAAGCATTTTCTCGACTTCGGATTGAATTACGCGCCGTTCAGTCGCAGACTACTCTGTAAGGACGTCTATGGATGGGACTGGCGTTGCCGGTGTCAATGCGATGAGTCACAACTTTTGTCTGGTTGAGATGGGGCGAAGCAAAATCGAAAACGTCGCTGTAAGCGGCTAGCAAACGACGAAGGTCGTCAGACTGAGCAGCCGAAAGGTCGGGGGCGATCATGGCGTCAAAATGTGCATCAAATGAAGTACTAGTGTCAGGGCTTCCAGAAGACAGGGGCGCATCCATAGTAAGGGCCACAGGGTCGTGTGCGTCTAAAGGTGCTATATGTCCCAGCGTGATACCTTCGGGAAGAAACTGTGGAGTCCGTCCAAAGTTCAGAATAGGAATACATGCCCGGTTCGCAGAAACAGTCACAACAGAGTGAGGGAGGGCTACCTGCCTTGTTAAAAGAGCGTCTAGGGAAGGAGAGATGACGTAGTCGCCGTCACAAATGGCGGAATCAGAGGTCAGTGTGACATACGTCGCGGCGGCTGGTCGAAGGCGAACAAACTCGGCGACACATAAACGCGGCTGTGACTCGGTGGGGAGATCGGGTACAAAAGGAAGTTCCAACTGGAGAAGGCCAGAAGAGCAGTCGATGAGGGCAGAATGGGTACTCAGGAAGTCGTGGCCGAGGATGACTTCATGTGGACACTGCTGCAGAACGGCGAATAGTACTGAGGTCTGGTGACTGGCGAAGCTCACACGCGCAGTGCACATCCCAACGACGCAAGATGTGCCGCCGTCGGCTACACGAACGACAGGCGACGCCGCGGGCGTCAGAACCTTGCGGAGACGACGAGAAAGGCGAGCGCTCATAACCGATAATTGCGCCCCCGTGTCTATGAGCGCCGAAACAGGCACGCCGTCCACTTCTATGTCCAAAAGGTTTTGTCGGGTGGTCAGGGTCAACAGAGGATTTCCGGGTCGTTTGGTCAATGCAGCATCACCTCCGGGAGCTGCACCGGTCAGTTTTCCGAAGAGGGACGGCGGGGGTATGGCGACGGTGAGCGACGGGCAATCGGTGAGCGAGAACGCCGGTTCTGTGGGGACGGCGAGCGGCGATCGTAGTGTGGAGTCGGAGCAGCAACATCACAGTGCGGCAGGTCATTGCGGGCATGAAAAGGCGAGAACCGGCTGTCTTCTGGGCGGTAAGCGTACGCGGGACGAGGAGACGAAATCTGACGATAGCGACAATGGCGGGAAATATGACCAACTCCATTGCAATTAAAGCATATGGGCTTGTCGTCATGTGTGCGCCACTGGTTTGGGTCGCGGTATCGGAGGTAGGTCGATTGTGGGCGGGGAGGTCGAAAGAAATTGCCGACCGTAGGGCTACTTACAGAACAGATCGGACGGATGCCTGCGTTCGCCAGCTCTTCGCGTACGACAGCTTGAATCAGAGATACTGCCGGGCGGGACTCGTCGTAAGAACGTATCGGGGGAACCGACGGAGACGCAGCCTCAATCTCACGCCGGACAAGACGCAGCAAGTTTTCGGTACCAGGCGGCTGGACGTCTTCACACGATGAGCTAGCGGCGGTATTAGGGAGCCGAACGAATTGTTGTGAGACACGACGGCTCTTTGCTTCTTCAAAGCGTCGGCACTCTCTTATAATGTCGTCGACCGTCGAGCAGTCCTTGTACACGAGTAAATTAAAGGCGTCGTCTGCGATACCTTTAAGAATGTGGCTGACCTTGTCAGCTTCGAGCATCTTGTCATCGACCCGCCGACAGAGTGCTAATACATCTTGAATGTACACAACGTACGGATCAGTCGATGTTTGGGCCCGGCACGAAAGTTCCTTTTTGGCGGCTCGCTGGCGGCCAAGCGGCTTCCCAAAGAGTTCCTGCAGTTTTTGCTTGCAAGTGTCCCAACTGGTCAATTCCTCCTCGTGTGTTCGGAACCAAACACGGGCCGTTCCCTCGAGATAATAAATGATGTTCGCCAGCATTAGAGTCGGGTCCCAACGGTTGCTCTTGCTGGCGCATTCGTATTCGATTAGCCAGTCTTCAACGTCCTTGTTGTCAGTGCCCGAGAAGGCGCCAGGGTCCCGGAGTTGAGTGAAGACAATCGGTGCAGTGGTAGCCGAAGCTGAAGCAGCGGGCCTCTCAGTCGACATGGTCGAAGGGCCCACGAGATTTCCGCTTCGAAGTTCCGTGATGTGCTGGTGATGTACCCCGCACCTCCACCAAGATGTTACGGGGAGATTTACAGAAAAGGGGGTTTATTCACACTATGTACAAGAAGACTAAATGTTGGGGAACAACAACAAAGATGGCGAACCACAGTTTCACGTCTTCCTCGTCTCTTCGGCTCTATGCTTCAGCATCTTCTTTGTCTGCCGGACAACTGGCTCATAACAATATATATATATATATATATATATATATATATATATATATATATATCAGTGGCGCACCGACGAGGGGGGGGGGTTCGGGGGTTGTAACCCCCCCTCCCCCCTGAGGCCGAGTTAACCCACCTTTTTGTATAACCCCTTTTCTTTCCTTGCGCCATTGAGTACTGCAACTAAGATGTAAGAGGCGTAATCGTCTGCGAGTACGCAAAAAGCGCATTTTTTGACAATTTCCCGTGAAGAAATTGAAATTAGTGCTGTTTAGATGGTATTGGAAAACTGTCAAACACCCCCCTACCCCCCCCCCCCCCCCCGGCAGAGATCCTGGGTGCGCTACTGATATATATAATGAGAACATATAAGTAGAAAACAAACTTTGTACAACCAACTATGACAGCAAAAAAGCAAGAGGAACTGACTATACAGTATTCAATTTAAGAAAATTACGTTACGAAAAAAAATAAAGCTGGCTCATTTCTGAAAACTACTGGGTCACGTACGTATGTAGACCGAAGCCCGTTCCAATTTTTCTGCACGAGGCAAAGCAGAATTGAACGCATGCGTTCGGCCAAGCGGACGACGAAAGCATGTGCTATTATTTAATATACAGATTCTACGGTACACACACACACACACACACACACACACACATATATATATATATATATATATATATATATATATATATATATATATATATATCTGGCTACGCCCTACCTGCTGGTGCTGCGTTTCTCGCTGCCGCTCTACGACCCAAATAAACCCCTTTTACAATTGGTGGAAGTGCTGGGGTACGACCGGAAATCTGGAACTTCGCAACCGGACACTACAGCCTGTCTTCATTATGCCGGAAGAAGGACCACCACAACCCACTGCCTCGGTGCCTACCTTGATCTGCCCTGGCCCGTTACGTCAACGCGACCGACCCATCTTCTGTGGTACAGAAGATCATGACGTAGAAGACTGGCTCGCTGAATACGACCGGGTGAGCACCCACAACCACTGGGACGACACCCAAAAGCGGAATTACGTGTCCTTTTACTTGAGCGGTGTCGCCAGCGTGTGGCACCAAAACCACGAACGTGATCTCACGACGTGGGCGGCCTTCAAAGCTAGCGTAACGGAGGTATTCGGGCGCCCCGCCGTTCGCAAGCTGCGCGCCGAGCAACGTTTGCGTGGTCGTGCACAACAGAGCGGGGAAACATTTACCAGTTACATAGAAGATGTTGTCGACTTCTGTAACCGCGTTGACGCCGCAATGGCTGATGCCGAGAAGATCAGGCACATCTTAAAGGGCATTGAAGACGACGCCTTCCAGATGCTACTGGCGAAAACCCCGGCAACAGTTTCAGAACTCGTCAGTCTCTGCCAAAGCTTCGATGAACTGTATACGCAAACAATGCGTAGCCACGCGCGCCAATCTCTTCCACAGGCCACTTTAATGTCGAGCTTGGCTGTTGTCCCGGATAACACTTCGCTGTTGGCACAGATCGAGGACTTCGTCCGTGAAGAAGTTGCCCGTCAGCTTTCGCTGATGCCGCTTACACACGGCCCGTCGAGTTCTCCATTGGCGCCCGCTCTGCAATATGTCATCAAGGAGCAGGTAGCCGACCACGTCCCGCCTTCGTTCCATCAGGCTCCGACTGCCGCTCCCCTGACGTACGCCTAAGTCACTGCAAGACCTGCACTGCAGACCTACGGTCCACTTCGCCCGCCTTTGCGCCCGCCTGTATCCCCTCCCGCTCGACCAGTGGTACAGCGTGCACGACCTCAAGACCATTGGCGCACGGATGACAACCGTCCGATTTGTTTTTATTGTGGCCGTGCTGGACACGTGGCACGTCACTATCGCCTGCTTGCACCGAACGTCTCCAACAATGTGCCTCCATATGCGCCACGTTTCCAACAACGGCGCAATTATTCGGACAGCTATGATTCTCCTCCTGCCGCTGAGACCGCCTTCTCCGCTCGCCGTTCACCATCTCCTCGCCGGCGCTCCGTTTCGCCCATCCACCGTCGGCGGAGCCCTCTGCGCCAGGAAAACTAAATATCGCAGTTCAGGAGGCAAGAACTGCGGTGTCAGCAAAATGTATAACGCCTCATAGTTCACCGAAAAACGTTATTGGAGTCGCAATAGAAGGAATATTAACGCCAGCCCTTGTCGACACCGGCGCTGCACTGTCAGCGATAGATGCCCGTCTTTGCCGCAAAATTGGGAAAGTGACGACACCGCTTTCTGGATTATCCCTTCGGACGGCCAACGCGCAGCACGTCGAGCCATCCGGTGCCTGCACCGCTCGTGTCGTCATTCAGGAGGATCTCGATGTCATCGAATTCATCGTGTTGCCATCATGTTCTCACGACGTCATATTAGGATGGGACTTTCTCGCCACACAACATGCGATCATCGACTGCGCCCGCGCCGAAATTGAGCTGTTTCCGTTTTCGACAGATATTATCCATGCCAACGAGGACTCTTGTGGCAAAATCACCGTTTCAGAAGATACCATTATACCTGCCTGGTCTTCTGCTCTTGTCAGTGTATCTTGTACCTCTGTAGATGCCGGAACAGCACTCTTCACGCCATCTGAACTTCTAGTTCGCCGCCGATCACTGCCACTGCCGTTCGCTGTTCTCGAGTTCATCACTGGCGTCTCCCTGATGTGTGTGTCAAACCCGTCGGCCGAACCATTTACTTTACGCCGTCGTGAAAGCCTTGGGAGAGCAGAGCCACTAGCTTCACCTTCAATCTTTGCTACAATGGACGACTCCGCTTATCTTGCCGCACTCGAAGAATCTCCCCCTCAGTCGCTGCCGCGTTCTTTTACGCCGTCTATTGCCAGTGACCTTACGACGACGCAGCGAGCCGAACTTCTTCACTTACTCCAAGGCTTCTCTTCCTCTTTTGACTGTCAAGCAACGTCACTCGGCCGCACAACGACTGTTTCGGACACTATCGACACCGGAAGCCATGCACCCATTCGGCAGCGTCCGTACCGAGTATCAGCGAGCGAAAGACGCGTTATCGATGACCAGGTGAACGATATGCTCAAACGCGGTGTCATCCAGCCTTCTAGTAGTCCCTGGGCATCACCAGTCGTCCTAGTTAAGAAAAAAGATGGCACCATACGATTTTGCGTTGATTATCGAAGGCTTAACAAGATTGCTCGAAAGGATGTATACCCGTTGCCACGTATAGACGAAGCACTTGACTGTTTACAAGGAGCGGAGTTCTTTTCCTCCTTAGATCTCCGCTCTGGCTACTGGCAGGTGCCCGAGGCTGACGCTGACTGTCCAAAAACCGCGTTTGTAACACCAGATGGCTTGTACCAATTCACTGTCATGCCGTTTGGTCTCTGCAACACACCCGCCACCTTTGAACGAATGATGGACGGCATCCTGCGCGGCCTGAAGTGGCATACTTGTCTCTGCTACCTCGATGACGTTGTCGTGTTTTCTCCAGATTTGCCGACCCATCTTCGCCGTTTACATCAAGTTTTGACCTGTCTCCGGAATGCTGGTCTCCAGCTTAACTTGAAGAATTGTCTATTTCCAGCTAGAAAACTGACTATACTAGGCCACGTTGTCTCCAAAGAAGGCATTCTTCCCGACCCTGCTAAACTTCGTGCCGTATCCAAATTCCCGAAGCCCACTAACTTGAAAGCACTACGCAGCTTCATTGGACTATGCTCCTATTTTTGACGATTCGTTCGCAATTTCGCTACTGTGATCGCACCCCTCAACCAACTTCTCCAAGGCGACAATGTACTTTCTGATTGGTCGGTAGCCTCTGAGGAAGCGTTTACCACTCTTCGCCGCCTACTTACGTCTCCGCCAATCTTGCGCCATTTTGACCCAAGCGTACCTACAGAACTTCACATTGACGCCAGTGGTGTAGGCCTTGGTGCCGTGATCGCACAACGTAAGAACACTAATGCCGAATATGTGGTCGCTTATGCCATTCGTGCCCTTACAAAACCTGAGGTCAATTACACAGTAACCGAAAAAGAGTGCTTGGCCATCGTATGGGCACTTCAAAAATTTCGCCCATATCTACGGTCGACCCTTTGACGTGGTGACGGACCATCATGCTCTTTGCTGGTTATCTAACCTCAAAGACCCGTCGGGTCGCCTCGCTCGTTGGGTCCTCCGCCTCCAGGAATACGATATCCGTGTCGTCTATCGCTCTGGACGCAGACACTCTGACGCCGATGCCCTTTCGCGCTTCCCAGTTACTTCAGACGCCAGTATATCATGACTGTCAGTAGGAGTATACTCCTACCGACAGTCATGATATCTCCCCACTTGACATCATGGACATGGCCTCGGAGCAACGAAAAGACCCATGGATCGTCACGATATTCGATATTTTGTCCAACCCTCCGGCGGCTTCGGCAACTCGAGCGTTACGCCGACAGGCCTAGCATTTCGCCATCCGCGACGGACTTTTATACCGCCGCAACTACCACAATGACGGCCGCACATGGCTCTTATAGTTGTGCCCCGCCACCTTCGAAACGATTTATGCTCCGCTTTTCACTCCGACCCCCAGTGTGGTCACGGCGGATCGAGTCTCGAAGACCTACACACGGCTTCGCCTACGCTACTATTGGCGCGGCATGTACACCTTCATCCGCAAATACGTACGCTCCTGCATTGCCTGCCAGCGACGCAAATGTGTCTCGCACCTCTCCACCGCACCTCTCCAGCCACTTCCCTGCCCAGCTCACCCATTTGACCGTGTCGGCATTGATTTATACGGGCCTCTTCCATCTACTGGCGCTGGCAACCGATGGATTGTCGTCGCCGTACATCATTTGACACGATATGCTGAAACCGCCGCCTTACCTGCCGCATCAGCAAAAGACGTCGCCTCGTTCATTCTACATAACTTTGTTCTCCGCCATGGCGCACCTCGTGAACTGCTGAGCGATCGGGGTCGCGTATTCCTCTCGGACGTGCTGCAGTCACTCCTATCGGAATGCCAAATTATTCACCGCACAACTACCGCTTATCACCCACAGACGAATGACTTAACTGAACGATTCGACAGAACTCTTGGTGACATGCTATCGATGTATGTGGCGTCAAACCATTCCAACTGGGATGCTGTATACTTCTCCTTGTCACATACGCATATAACACTGCCTCCCAAGCCACTACCGGGTTCTCACCATTCTTTCTGCTTTACGGCCGCCAGCCCTCCAGCACCATTGATACGGTTCTTCCGTACCGGCCGGACCCTGCCGACTGCTCACCTGTTGCTACGGTCACTCGGCACCCTGAGAAATGCCGACAACTTGCCCGTTCGTTGACGTCTGCTCAACAGTGTCGCCAAAAACAGCGTCATGACCTCAAACCACCTCCTCACCCTTTCGCCATCGACTCCCTCGTATGGCTTTGGGTCCCGCCTATAGCTGCTCCTGGTCTTTCGTCAAAGCTCCTTCCCAAGTACCACGGGCCCTACCGCGTGGTTGCACAAACATCACCAGTTAATTACGTGGTTGAACCCGTGTCGCCATCTTCCGATCTCCGTCGTCGCGGGCGAGAGACTGTACACATTGACCGGCTCAAGCCGTACTACGATCCACTGCACTCTCCCTAGGTCGCCAGGATGGCTACTCTACCATACCGGGGGGTGATTGTGAGGAAGAAGATCGGCACGCTGAACAGCCCCGTTGCCATCGTGTGGCTCGTACCTAGTTCGCTCTCTGGCTACGCCCTACCTGCTGGTGCTGCGTTTCTCGCTGCCGCTCTACGACCCAAATAAACTCCCTTTACAATATTATATATATATATATATATATATATATATATATATATATATATATATATATATATATATATATATATATATATATACACTCTAAACAAGTTAAAGGCAAAATAAGATGCGTGGCTGCAATATCAAGCACCGTGAGAGAGTATGGTCGTGTGTGAGATATGCGCCTCATATCACATTTACATATCATGCCGGAACGTTGGGCGGACCGGCCGTTGTTTCAATAATATGTTAAGCAAGGAAAAATTGCCATCCACCTGAATGTAGCACGCAGCTGCAAAGTAACCCGTACTGGTTTCTCAAAAAGAAAGCTTCGCAGTTTCGATCAAGAGACATCCCCAGACAGATCAGGGACAAGATAAAAATACCTCCGCTACCCAGAAACATGAACCCTGCCTTTCACGACGGCAGACGTAAAGACAGGGCAGAGGCATTACAAACTAGGTATACTGGTCGACAGGACGCCCTATATACGGACGCTGCAGAATATGACAGCAAAGCGGCATATGCGGCCGTGGCGGTTAGAGAAGATGGAACAATAATGGTGTGCTGCACAGTCAGTGGCGTCGAGACGGTTGAAGCTGAGGAAGTGGCCTTGGCCGTCAGCCAAAGGGGGGCAAAGGTGGTCATCAGCGACTCCAAAAACGCCGTGAGAAATTACGAATCGGGGAGGGTGACGGAGACTGCCATCCGTATATTAAACAGGGACGGGGGACCCAGACAGCTTGTTCTGCTCGTTTGGGCACCAGCTCACCAGGGACTTAGAGGGAACGAGGAGGCTCATTCGGTCGCCCGAGGTCTCACTTACCGGTCGACCCCCGGAACCTCCCAAGTCACCGAAACTATAAACAGAAGAGGGGATATGCGCGCATACCAGGAAATCACAGTATACTACAGACTAAATCGACAAATTTACCCGGCAGCGGACAGAACACTCAGTAAGTAAGATGAGGTTATGTGGAGGAAATTACAGACGGAGGTTTTTCCAAACCCCGTACTCTACAGCAAGTGGCATCCAAGAGTATTCGATTCAAAGTGCAAATTCTGTGATGAGGCAGCAAATCTGGTTCACATGGTGTGGACATGTCCGTCTAAACATGATAGCTCGCGCACTCTAGAATCCTGGGAGGCTTTGCTCCGCAGCCCAGACCCCAACGTCCAGCAGGACATCATCGGTCAAGTCCTTGCTGCTGCTGTGTCTCAAGGTATTCCGGCCGACGGCTAGGGGCGACGGTGGAGAAGGATTTCTCTCCCGACGTTGACTAGTGTTTTTTAATAAAGTTGTTCCTCCTCCTCCTCCTCGCAGTTTCGAGGGACGGATTTTAGATGCGAAGCAGCTTATGGACGGGGCTATGTCCTAGCTATGTCACTCTCTCCCTCCCTCCCTCCATCCATGCGCCGTGCGGCGTCCACACCCGCACTGCACATGCGCATCCTCCCCCCTTCTCTCCTTGTCTCATCTCTCCTCTCGGCATTCCTCCTCTCCTCCCGACGCTCCTCTCCTCTCCGGATTGCGCAACGAATGGCAACACCTGCGGCTCTGCGCGCGATAATGCGAAGCAGCTTAGGTTAGAGGCGCGACTGTAGGCGCTGCATACTCCGCTGGGGGGCGTCACTGTAGCTCGCGGTATAATGAGCCGCGCGCGTGCTCCTCTCCTCTCATTGTCCTCCCGCAACGCCGCGATGAGTGCCACGGACAGCGCCAGCGTCAACGAGAGTGTCAGCGCCGTGGCCAGCGCCGCGGAGAAGAGGGCTCGAGCCGCTGCCACGAAACGGCAACGACGACAGGCCGATCCCGAACTTCGGGCTAGCGAAGCCGGTAGCTACGTACCTCAACCTAACGGAAACGACGAGCTGAAAACTAATGGGAACTTGAGTCGGACCCCATGGCTGCTTCGCATACTACTCAGGGTTCCCCTACGGGTAGATGGTGTAATTTTTCTCCTTTCCTTTCTTTCCGAGAAGCACGTGTTTCCTTTTGTAGCTACGTGCAACATTAGAGAGGATGAGAGTTTTCAATTATACATGGTCACTCCAAGCGCATTTCCGCCGTCGCTGTGGACGTCGCCGTGAGGTTTCGTATTAAAACCAAACACGGTAACATCATCGCCGTACGCTGGATGTGCGAGTGAGAGCTTGCGAGGGTCAGCCGACGATAGCGGGTCAATGTCGCGCGCGCGCGAGAGAGAGTGGTCAAGAGAAGGAAATGACGTCGGGGCGGAAGAGCGCTTCTGTCGCGCGCGAGGCACCGGGGGGAGGCGAGGAAGGGGGGGGGGGGGGTTCTACTCTGGCGGCGGCTGCTTACGGCGCGGCCGCCGTATCTTGAAAGCGATCTGCGACGTGGAAAACGTGCGCGCCCGCACGGGCTTCATCTCCAAAGCGATCTGCGATGTGGACAAAGTGCAACTAGTGCCGGTAGCTTCGTATGCGCTGTGCTTCCGACGTTTAGTTCGCGTTGAAGCGAGAGACGGCACTAAGGTCAATTCGCTCGCTGCTGCCGCGCCTCCTCACTCCAGCGTTTTGACAGCGAGTTTTCGCGGTCATCGAGCGAGATATGTTCATGTTTACATGAATGACACCCCTGTGAACCACGAACCTCTCTTCAACGTCTATAATTGATCCAAACGTCAAAGTCTTGAGGTGACGTACATATTACGTCTCGAGTACGTACCTTTTTTATAAGGAAACGCATGGATGTCCATAAGATGTACTATCTACATGAATGTTAGACTACCAGATAACGTACTATGGATGTACATAGGACAGCATTCAGGCACCATAAAATTATTTGGTACACATAGCACTTGAACCATACCTCATACATTTCGAAGGCATGCAGGATGTATGTATGAATGTATGTATGTATGCGCTTACGTGGTGTGCACTGTTATTGTTATTGTTGGGTTTTTATTGTTATTGTTATTATTACTATTAATATTAACTCGCCCGAAGTTACCGATAGATTTACCCCTCATTAGGAAGTGCTACAATATATTTTAATGCCTGAGATGTTTGTGTAAATAAGAACTATATTGAAATCTCGAGCAGCAAAAAAAAAATGGAGGACGCTTAAGTTTCGCCGTTAAGAGTGGAACGCGATAGAGTTATCGAGCCCCGTTCGCATCGCATTTTTCTTTATGACTAGGCTTCACTGCAACGCAGAATGTGGGACATCCAGCTTAAAAGACCAAACTTACACCAATCACCTTAAAGTGGGCTTCACTTTTAAACAGAAATAGATTGCTGGGAAGACGTTTTTACAGGGGCAATATAAGTCGTCTTATATTAAAATGTGAAGGCCTTGGGACCTTTTTACTTATTTTATTAATCGATTGCTATTGCCCCGACGCGCGCACATGTCCAAAACGCATTAGACAGGCTTAGTCCCAAATTGACCTTGTCGAGGATGCGAGTGACATCTGGATAGGATTTTCGCAAGTAAACTACCCGAGCGCACCACTGTTGGTATGGTAGAAATGCTGGAAAAGGGGTTTGTGTTTGCGTTTCCTCGTAACAGAATTGTTTTCTCGTACATTCAAATTACAATCCGATGCCACCATGGTTGTAGGTTGTGGTTTTTCTGACGGATTTTACTGTGAGAAATTCAATTTTTGTTCATTAACACCTTGCGCCACACGGAGGGCCTGCGCGGTCGGGGTGGTTCGGGATGATTTTCTCCGCCACGGACGCCGGCGCTTACGCCGACGCCAACGCCGCATTTTCTGCGACACGGGGCCCTTAACGCTGTCGTGTTAATTTATATGATTGACCTTCAAGGCTTATCTGCAATCCACTCCACAATGTAAGTATATTCCCCGCGCAGCCTCGTAATATTGCACACGGCATTCTGTCTAAATCTATATTATATAATTGCTGTGCTATTTTATTTTATTATTTTTATCTCATGTACTATTTTAATATGATTGTGTTGTTTATTTTGTTGCTTTTGTATAGTTTAAATAATCTCAAGAAGTGACAGTTCCCTGAAATATAAACAATATTACATAATTGCTATCTTTTTATTTCGACGTGCTATAAATCATTGCATCCAAAGTTCGCCTTTATCTCTTGCCTACCCTAATTCGATAATTTTTGGTTGGTGCACGTGTAGGTATAGCAATCGGTATTAGTATTGAGCTAATTGCTTGTTGCTACGAAATAACTTTTTCTAGCAAATGAACGTAAAATTTCAATTTTCGCGCCAAAATCCTGAAAATTGTCCTTAACAAAATGGCGCCTACAGTAATCAACAGCCTTTCATTTATACTTTAAAGACAAAACCTTGTGAACGTTGCGTTATTGTATAATTATTATTACATATTATTACATTTATTATTATAAAATAATAACGTAAATATAGTAGCAATATTAAAGAAGAATTGGCAAGAAGCAGTTCGGCGCAACGTCTCGCATTTTCCTTCTGCCTGCTTTGGCGGCGTATTTGCGTTGCGATTGCGTCATTCTTCTCGGAGCCGGAGTGAACTTCAAGTCGCGTGTTTGCATGAGTTTTTTGAAGTGCTGTTGGGGCTGGGGCTGCGTGATCGTCACTGGCGTCCTCCAGAGTGCCCACCGATCAGAAAGTCGTACGAACCGCAAGCTTTGAACGTCTGTTTATCGCACCCTCGAAAGCGGCGGCACAGAAGGCGCGATGTGAGCTCCGGTGGCAACATCAGCCCTTTGTCTCGTAACGGTAAGTAAACGTTTGTTAGCGTAGCCAACATGCTTATGTGTATTGATTATGAACACTATGTTGAGAGATGTCAAGAGCAGAGCACGCCTCGAGGTTGCCGAAATGTTTAAAGCGCTTGGCTAGCTTGTCGAGGCAGGCGACAGCTTTGCGCACCGGCAGCTAAGTAAGCGTTCGCGACGGGCTAGCGGTAGCGTGTCCAAAAGTGAACCGCAAGCGAGCTACTCCGACAGCGAGTATCCTAGCTTCAGTGCAGTAAGCGCAACGCCTGTTAGCAGTAGCGCGGCTACAGGCCGCGCTACTGTTCAGGGCTGGTATTTTGTAGCGATGCCTTTCCGATGCTAATGCCTCTTCGCGCTTTTCGCGCTTGGTCAGTGGGCAGAGTGCCGGTCCGCTCACGTTATCAACGGGATCAGCCGGCCGTGAGTGGTGGATGATAAATCAAGTAAATAAAGCGCAAGGCATCGCTTCAAAATACCGGCCCGGATTGCACAGAAAGCAGCTCAGATTGTTCAGATCAGATCATAATGCTGAGGTTTTCGGCGACTGGTGTCTATGCGAAGCCGGTGAGGATTCATAAGGATGTATTTAACGCTGACGTGCAGGAAACCGCAGAACGGGCAGGAAGCCAAAGCACTAGCAGCTAAAATTTCGCAGCTTCGCCTGCAAATTGGGCTCTACAATGTAACATTACCCACAGGTCCCTGACACCGCTTTCCGACTTCTAAGAGCACATGGGTGTTTCCGGAATCTTTCAAAAGATGCTAGAACTTTTCTGAAGACCCCCCGTGGGGCTGTCGAGGTATGTGTATGTGTTGCCTTAAACTAGCTTAAATTTCGTTGATAAATTTAAAGAAAATTAGAGCATGCTTCCACTTCAAATGCACCTGCTACGTGTTTTGGATCTGCTGTTTGATAATGACAAGAGCATATGTAGGTGGAACGTGGTTGGAGTGGAAGCATGCGTATTTTGCACATTGTGTACATCAGAGCATTTGGAGCACCACCAAACTTTTTGCGATCTTTTTTATTGGCTGAGTTGTTGAGGTGATAAAATAGTTTTGCTGTGAGGACGTTTTGCTGTGAGGACGTTCGAGATGTAGTAATTTGCTTACTGTGTCAATAAATAAGTATGTTGGAATTTGAATGCTTTTTTTTCATGTAATGACAAAATCTTTATTTAACATAGGTGCCGTCCAGACTGGCCATGAGACCAGCGAATTTGCTGTAGAAACAGCCATCTCGGAGTGGCTGCGTCACGCTCCTGCCAGGCACAGAACTGCCATTGCCAAGGTAATGTGTCTTCATATGTGTCGCAATGGTTTAAACATATTGCAAATGTGAAACCAGCTATGAAAGACACTCCTAGGATACGAAAGCAGATTTGAAAAAAAAAAAACTTTCTGCATGTTAACTGCAGCAGCAATGAGGTATTTTTTCGAACTGGGCAAGATAGCATGAGTGAGGCTTGCACTCAAGCTCTCCGGTATTGAAGAGGAAGCAACTGTCATACAATTCAATTGGGTAGGCAGGTAGGTAGTAAACTTCATTGGGGATACAATTGGGTAACAGTAATTTTTGCTACATTTATAACAAAATAACTGTAAGCTTCTTAGCAAAACCTACACTTATTATCATTTACACTAGGCACTGTCGAGTGTAGCCGCGCATTTGAAGCACCTATTTACTATATTCTTTCATCGTAAACTTGAAGCGTAAGGAAAAATTTAAAGGGGGCTAAGTATCGTGCAGTAAGCTGGGGAATGGACGAGTTTAGTGTGATGACATAGAAAGATCGCTTCACTGTATATGCCAAGGTACGTTATATTTCAGTTTGGCAAGATGACTGCAGAAGATTACGTGAAGTGATAAGTTGAAATATTATCAAGCTGTACGGTGTGGATTCATTTAGAGCAACAAAGACGCTAAAGATCATTAGGATAAATATTTGTCTAGCAGTGAGCTTAGAGGTACGAGATTTCTGGCTTTATGTTTTCTGCTTTAGATGGAGGTTGTGGACATTTAAACCCTACAAAAAGAACTCGTAAGCATCATCATCATCAGCCTATTTTGTCCACTGCAGGACGAAGGCCTCGCCCTGCGATCTCCATTTACCCCTGTCTTGCGCTAGCGTATTCCAACTTGCGCCTGCAAATTTCCTAACTTCATCATCCCATCTAGTTTTCTGCCGACCTCGACTGCGCTTCCCTTCTCTTGGTATCCAATTTGTAACCCTAATGGTCCACCGGTTATCCATCCTACGCATTACAAGGCTTGCCCAGCTCGTAAGCATCATGGTGTCCTAAATAATATACTGCATAGCTTTTGTGTCAACCAGCCTCCCAAAAACCAAGACTGGTTCTAGATAACCTGTATAGTGCATTATTCAGGGTGGTCTGTGGTCCAAGTCACCAAGTGCTCCAGTACTGTGTTACGTGCTCCGCCACTGTGCCGAGTGCTCTCCATTTCTGCAGTATACCAAGTGCCCCTTTGCGTCTCCATTTTACCAAGTGCTCTAATATTGTCAAATGCTTGACCACGTCTGCAATGTGCCATATTAATTTTCACAGCGTCCTACGAAATGCATGGACGTTCCAGTTAACTTTGCTTCAATGCATAAAACAGCATTTTCCTTTAAAAGTTCACTGGAACGCCCATGCATTTTGTAGGACACTTTGAAAATTAATATTTTGAGACTGTTTCACTCCTGAGAATTCGTTGCAAGTGCATATGCCTTGCGAACTCGGCGGCTGTAAATCGTAGATTGAAAGATGTGCCGTAAAACAATTAAAAGGTTTATTAGGATAATTGTGTTAATTATTCAGTTAGGCATACTGATTTCTTGCAGAAGTAGTGGCCACCTCATCGTGTAGTTTAGATCAAGGATTATAATTGTGCTATGTGCCACAGGCAATTTTTAAAAATTTTGTGCAGCTAAATTGAAACACTCTGTATATGTAAGTACTGACACGATACCACTGACTTGATACCGGATTTTGAAAAAAAAAACTATTCTGGCAAGCCACAGACCACCCTGAATGCACTATACAGGTTTTCTAGAACCAGTTTTGGTTTTTGGGAGGCTGGTTGATACAAAAACTATGCAGTATATTATTTAGGACACTATGATACTTACGAGTTCTTTTAGGGTTATGTCCACAACCGCCATTTAAAGCAAAAAATATAAAGCCAGAAATCTCGTACCTCTAAGTTCACTACTAGACAAATATTTATCCTAATGATCTTTAGCGTCATTGTTGCTCTAAATGAATCCACACCGTACACCTTGCTAATATTCAAACTTATCACTTCACGTAATCTTCTGCAGTCATCTTGGCAAACTGAAATATAACATACCTTGGCGTATACACTGAAGCGATCTTTCTATGCCATCACACTAAACTCCTCTATTCCACAGCTTACTGCATAATCCTTAGCCCCTTTAAAATTTTTCCCTACGCTTCATGTTTACGTAGAAAGAATATAGAAAATTTATTGAGAGCAAATCTTAGCCTAAAGTATCGTTTTTTTAACAAATCCATAATATCTACAAATGGTATATGATTTTTTTTCTCACCAAAGTCTGTGTTAAAAGTTATTAGCTCTCGGCATTTTATGTTGAATTCTTTGACCTTGCGTGACCATGTTTTCTGCAGGACTGTGCCACTGAACAGCCCGGATATGTGTGACATGGTTCCCTCGGCCTGTTGCACCTTTACCTATCACCCGCAGCATCTAGCTGCCAGAGTGACCTTGCTTTCTTCAGCGCTGTGCCACTGAACAGCCCGGACATGTGTGACATGGTCTCCTAGGCCTGCGGTACTTTCGCCGATTACCCGTGGCGTCGAGCTCCAGTGTGCCGAGTTGTCCAATACTGCCAAGTGCTTTATGATGCCACCAATGTGCCAAATGCTCTAGTACTGTTATGTGCTTCGCCACTCTGCCTTGCGCTCTCCACATCTCCAGTATATAAAGTGTCCCATCGCGTCTCCATTTGTGAAGTGCATTACCAAGTCACCAAGTGCTCCAGTACTGTGTTATGTGCTCCGCTGCTTTGCCGAGTGCTCTCCGTTTCTACAGTATACCAAGTGCCCCATTGCATCTCCATTTTACCGAGTGCTCCAATATTGTCAAATGCTTGACCAGGTCTGGAATGTGCCATGTGCTCCACTGCTGTGCCAAGTGTATACTTTGTAAATGATATACATGCCTTAAGTTCAACCAATAGCTCTACTGCATAATTTATCCATACAGTTGGTCTTCAGATAGACTTCTATGTCAGTATGTACACATATTCTAGAGTTGTGTTACTGTTCCTGTAGAGTAGATGTGGGTCAACATGTTTTTTCTTCATAGAAGGCTACAGCGCGGAACCAACAAAGACAAAGAACACAGACACAGTGTTGACTTTCAACAAGAATCAGCTTTCTGAAAGTCAGTGCTGTGTCTGTTCTTTGTGTGCCTCTCCTGTCTTCGTCGGTTCCGCGCCATGGCCTTCTACGATGTTCAAGCAGCAAGCCCAACTGGTTACTCTGCTCAAATGTTTTTCTACCATTCTTGGCACCTTTGTGCCGTTTCCTATATCAAGTGCCCAGCTTGCTATGCAACTGCCGAGATTTTTCACGCCAGCGTGCTGCTGCCATTGATGTCATCATTGCTAATACAGCCTTCATAAATAACAACATAAACTTGGACAGCACAATATTATTTTTAAATTTTCATTTCATTCTAATATATAAAGAAGGTTGTACTTATTTGTTTATTTCTACTAACATTCTGCAGATATCACAAGGACCATGCATTGCGTTCAATGTTTTACTCACAGAAGATGTGTGCATCACTCCTGGAAGTTTGTAGTTTGTGTATTTCTAGTCAGGTTTTGTGGATTTTGCTTCGACCAACTTTCTAGTCACATTTCGCAGATTCTACTTGCACATCTATTGATTTTGTTTTACTTGCACGTGAATTGTCTGCATTTTGACAAGGTCACAAATATATCGGAGAAAATATTGAGCTTTATGCTGCCAGATGTAAGAGTTGCGTGTTCAAAAGAACTCTTGTTCAAGTTCATGCTATTCATCGCTTCGACATTTCAGGTCTTGCTGTTCATCTTAGTATTTTTTATGCAATATTGTCTTAGCTGCATTTTATGTATGGTATAACAGGGATTCCTCAGCGAGAGCTTGAGGTATACTTTGCAAGGGCATTATTTAGGGATTTATTTCTCTGGTTTAGCTAGTTCTATATTTCCTAAGCAACGATATCCTAAAATTCTGTATGATATAGGTCTCATTTTTGCTGTTCAACATAGCTTTCATTTTGTTAAACATATCCTGAATAAAAGCTTGAGATACTCTTTGAGGATGTACGCGTGAGTTTGTTTTAGTTCTATTTTTTCTATGAAAGGTTACTTTATTATGTGTAATGCTTGTTCTAAACTAAAATTTTGCTGTGGAACCAAAGTTTCAAGGCTGGTATCATTTTTCTATCACGTGAAAAAGACACTACACGATTGCCGCACATGCTGGGGAATGTATAAAATTACATCTTGGGAACGTACTTATTACGTATTTCGGCTCAAAACTAATATCCAAACAATGTAACAAATGTCCAGCAATTACATCCATATAACATCTTTTCAACGTAAAAAAAGAGGACTTTTGACAGTACCACCTACGTAGATTTTACGTAAACTAGATCTATTTGAACCTCTAATAGAGGTATTGAATGTCCAACTGAAATATCTAATGGACATCCAGGCAATGTTTATGGTTCATAGGGACCGTGCGTGACACCGTGCTTGTTAATTTAGTTACTAAGCGAATGTTTACAAGTTTATACGGCCGATAAATCTACTATCCTTAGTTCGTATAGTTTTTCCTCTCGTGAACGCTCCTCCACGTAGCGGGATTCCGCA